>NW_027476508.1:0-205474 GCF_051020955.1 Megalopta genalis | reverse complement strand
AGCTAAATCATGTGTTTCGCATGGATTTGAAGCTAACTCGTTAGTTTTGCATGCTGTTGAAGCTAAATCATGTATATTACAATTATTTGAAGCTAAACCATTTGTTTCGCTAGGATACGAAGATCAGCCTTCTACTTCGCATTGATAAGAAGCAAAATCATGTGTTTCGCATGGATTTGAAGCTAACTCGTTCGTTTCGCTTGCATTTGAAGCTAAATCATGCACATCACAAGTATTTGAAGGTAAACCATTTGTTTCGCAAGGATTTGAAGATCAGCCTTCTACTTCGCATTGATAAGAAGCTAACTCATGTGTTTCGCATGGATTTGAAGCTAACTCGTTTGTTTCGCATGCAGTTGAAGATAAATCATGTATATCACAGGTATTTCAAGCTAAACCATTTGATTCGCATGGATTTCAAAATAAGCCTTCTACTTCGCATTGATTTTAATCTAAATCATCTGTTTCGGATGGATTTAAAGCTATCTCGTTTGTTTCGCATGCAGTTGAAGATAAATCATGTATATCACAAGTATTTGAAGCTAATCCATTTGTTTCGCGTGGATTCGAAGATCAGCCTTCTACTTCGCATTGATTTGAAGTTAAATCATATGTTTCGCATGGATTTGAAGCTAATCGTTTGTATCGCATGATTTGAAGCTAAATCATGTGTTTCTCTTGGATATGAAGCTAACTCGTTTGTTTCGCATGCAGTTGAAGCTAAATCATGTTTATCACAAGTTTCTGAATCTAAACCATTTGTTTTGCTTGGATTTGAAGCTGTGCCTTCTACGTCGATCTGATTTGAAGCTAAATCATGTGTTTCGCATGGATTTGAAGATAACTCGATCGTTCGTCTGCATTTGAAGTTATTTCATTCAGGTGAATCTATATCACTTATATTCGCAAGTATTTGAAGCCAAATAATTCGTTTCGCATGGATTTGAAGCTAAGCCTTCTAATTCGCATTGATTTGAAGCTAAATCATGTGTTTCGCATGGTTTTGAAGATAACTCGTCTGTTTCGCATGCAGTTGAAGCTATATTACTTATATTCGCAAGCATTTGAAGCCGAATCATTCGGTTCGCAAGGATTTGAAGCTAAGCCTTCTACTTCGCATTGATTTGATGCTAAATTATGTGTTTCGCATGGATTTGAAGCTAAATTATGTGTTTCGATTGGATTTGACGCTAACTCGTTTGTTTCGCATGCAGTTGAAACTAAATCACGTATATCACATGTATTTGAAACTTAATCATTCAGTTCGCATGGATTTGAAGCTAAGCCTTCTACTTCGCATTGATTTGAAGTTAAATCATGTGTTACGCTTGGATTTGAAGCTCACTCGTTTGTTTCGCCTGCATTTGAAGCTTAATCATGTATATCACAAGTATTTGAAGGTAAACCATTTGTTTTGAAGCTAAATCACGTGTTTCACATGGATTTGAAGCTAAGCCTTCTACTTCGCATTGATTTGAAACTTAATCATGTGTTTCGCTTGGATTTGAAGATAATTCGTTTGTTTCGCATGCAGTTGAAGCTATATCATGTATATCACAAGTATTTGAATCTAACCCATTTGATTCGCATGTATTTGAAGCTAAGCATTCCACTTCTCATTGATTTGAAGCTAAATCACGTGTTTCGCTTGGATTTGAAGCTAACTCGTTTGTTTCGCATGCAGTTGGAGCTAAATCATGTATTTCACAAGTATTTGAAGCTAAACTTTTTGTTACTCATGTATTTGAAGCTAAGCCTTCCACCTCGCATTGATTTGAAGCTAAATCATGTGTTGCGCATTGATTTGAAGCTAACTCGTTTGTTTCGCATGCAGTTGAAGCTAAATCATGTATATCATAAGTATTTGAAGCAAATCCATTTGATTCGCACGGATTTGAAGCTAAGCCTACTCCTTCGCATTAATATGATGCTATATCATGTGTTTCGCTTGTATTTGTAGGTAACTCGTTTGTTTCGCATGCAGTTGAAGCTAAATCATGTTTATCACAAGTTTCTGAGTCTAAACCATTTGTTTTGCTTGGATTTGAAGCTGTGCCTTCTACGTCGAACTGATTTGAAGCTAAATCATGTGTTTCGCATGAATTTGAAGATAACTCGATCGTTCGTCTGCATTTGAAGTTATTTCATTCAGTTGAATCTATATCACTTATATTCGCAAGTATTTGAAGCCAAATAATTCGTTTCGCATGGATTTGAAGCTAAGCCTTCTAATTCGCATTGATTTGAAGCTAAATCATGTGTTTCGCATGGATTTGAAGATAACTCGTCTGTTTCGCATGCAGTTGAAGCTATATTACTTATATTCCCAAGCATTTGAAGCCGAATCATTCGGTTCGCAAGGATTTGAAGCTAAGCCTTCTACTTCGCATTGATTTGATGCTAAATTATGTGTTTCGCATGGATTTGAAGCTAAATTATGTGTTTCGATTGGATTTGACGCTAACTCGTTTGTTTCGCATGCAGTTGAAGCTAAATCACGTATATCACATGTATTTGAAACTTAATCATTCAGTTCGCATGGATTTGAAGCTAAGCCTTCTACTTCGCAGTGATTTGAAGTTAAATCATGTGTTACGCTTGGATTTGAAGCTCACTCGTTTGTTTCGCCTGCATTTGAAGCTTAATCATGTATATCACAAGTATTTGAAGGTAAACCATTTGTTTTGAAGCTAAATCACGTGTTTCACATGGATTTGAAGCTAAGCCTTCTACTTCGCATTGATTGGAAGTTAAATCATGTGTTTCGCATGGATTTGGAGATAACTCGGTTGTGTCGCTTGCATTTGAAGATATATCACACATATTCGCAAGTATTTGAAGCTAAACCATTCGTTTCGCATGGATTTGACGCTAAGCCTTCTGCTCCGCATTGATTTGATACTAAATCATGTGTTTCGAAAGGATTTGAAGCTAACTCGTTTCTTTCGCCCGCATTTGAAGCTAAATCATGTACATCTTAAGTATTTGAAGCTAAACCATTTGTTTCGCATGGATTTGAAACTAAGCCTTCTACTTCGCATTGATTTGAAACTGAATCATCTGTTTCGCTTGTATTTGAAGCTGACTCGTTTGTTTCGCATGCAGTTGAAGCTAAATCATGTATATCACAAGTAGTAGAAGCTAAACCATTTGTTTCGCATGGTTTCGACGATCAGCCATCGGCTTCGCATTGATTTTAAGCTATATCATGTGTTTCGCATCGATTAGAAGGTAACTCGTTTGTTTCGCCTGCATTTGAATCTAAATCATGTATATCACAAGTGTTTGAAGCTAATCCATTCGTTTCGCTGGATTTGAAGCTAAGCCTTCAACTTCGCATTGATTTGAATCTAAATCATGTGTTTCGCTTGGATTTGAAGCTAACTCGATGGTTTTGCATGAAGTTGAATCTAAATCATGTATATCACAAGTATTTGAACCTGAACCATTTGTTTCACATACATTTGAAGCTAAGCCTTCTACTTCACATTGATTGGAGGTTAAATCATGTGTTTCGCATGGATTTGAAGCTAACTCGTTTGTTTCGCTTGCTGTTGAAGCTAAATCAAGTATGTCACAAGTATTTGAAGCTAACCCATTTGTTTCGCTTGGATTCGATGATCAGCCTTCTACTTCACATTCATTTGAAGCTAAATCATGTGTTTCGCATGGTTTTGATGCTGACTCGTTTGTTTCGCCTGCATTTGAAGCTATATCATGTATATCACAAGTGTTTGAAGCTAAACCATTCGTATCGCTGGATTTGAAGCTAAGCCTTCTACTTCGCATTGATTTGAAGCCAAATCATGAGTTTCGCCTGGATTTGAAGCTAAATAATGTGTTTTGAATGGATTTGAAGTTAACTCGTTTGCTTCCCAAGCAGTTGAAGCTAGATCATGTATATCATAAGTATTTGAAGCTAATCAACTTGATATGCATGGATTTCAAACTAAGCCTTCTACTACGCATTGATTTCAAGGTAAATCATGTCTTTTGCATAGATTTATAGCTAACTCGTTTGTTTCGCCTGCATTTGAAGCTATATCAGTGATATTCGCAAGTATTTGAAGCTAAATCATTCGTTTCGCTAGATTTGAAGCTAAGCCTTCTACTTCGCATTGATTTGATTCTAAATCATGTGTTTCGCTTGGATTTGAAGCTAACTCGTTGGTTTTGCATGAAGTTGAATCTAAATCACGTATATCACAAGTATTTGAAGCTGAACCATTTGTTTCACATGCATTTGAAGCTAAGCCTTCTACTTCACAATGATTGGAAGTAAAATCACGTGTTTCGTATGGATTTGAAGCTAACTCGGTTGTGTCGCTTGCATTTGAAGCTATATCACTTTTATTCGCAAGTATTTGAAGCTAAACCATTCGTTTCGCATTGATTTGACGCTAAGCCTTCTGCTTCGCATTGATTTGATACTGAATCATGTGTTTCGAAAGGATTTGAAGCTAACTCGTTTCTTTCGCCTGCATTTGAATCTAAATCATGTATATCTTAAGTATTTGAAGCTAAACCATTTGTTTCGCATGGATTTGAAACTAAGCCTTCTACTTCGCATTGATTTGAAACTGAATCATGTGTTTCGCTTGTATTTGAAGCTAACTCGTTTGTTTCGCATGCAGTTGAAGCTAAATCATGTATATCACAAGTAGTAGAAGCTAAACCATTTGTTTCGCATGGATTCGATGATCAGCCATCGGCTTCGCATTGATTTTAAGATAAATCATTTGTTCGCTTGCATTTGAAGCTAACTCGTTTTTTTCGCATGCAGTTGAAGCTAAATCATGTATATCATAAGTATTTGTAGCTGAACCTTTTGTTTGGCATGAATATTAAGCTAAACCAAGTGTTTCGAATGAATTTGAAGCTAAATCATGTGTTTTGCATGGATCTGAAGCTAACTCGTTTGTTTTGCATGCAGTTGAAGCTCAATCATGTATATCACAAGTGTTTGAAGCAAACCCGTTTGATTCGCATGGATTTGATGATAAGCCTTCTACTTCGCATTGATTTGAAGCTAAATCATGTGGTTCGCTTGGATTTGAAGCTAACGCGTTTGTTTCGCATGCAGTTGAATCTAAATCATGTTTATCAAAAGTTTTGATGCTAAACCATTTATTTCTCATGAATATTAAGCTAAACCATGTGTTTCGCATGGATTCGAATATAAGCCTTCTACTTCGCATCGATTTGAAGCTACATCATGTGTTTCGCATGGATTTGAAGCTTACTCGTTTGTTTTGCATGCAGTTGAAGCTAAATCATGTATATCACAAGGGTTTGAAGCTAAGCCGTTTGATTCGCATGGATTCGAAGATCAGCCTTCTACTTCGCATTCATTTGAATATAAATCCTGTGTTTCGCATGGATTTGAACCCAACTCGTTTGTCTCGCATGCAGTTGAATCTAAATCATTTATATCACAAGTATGTGATGCCAAATCATTCGTTTCGCATGGACTTGAAGCTAAGCCTTCTACTTCGCATTGAGTTGAATCCAAATCATGTGTTTCGCTTGGATTTGAAGCTAAGCCTTCTATTTCCAATTGATTTGAAGCTAACCATATGTTTCTCATGTATTTGAAGCTAAGTCTTCTACTTCGCATTCATTTGAATATAAATCCTGTGTTTCGCATGGATTTGAACCTAACTCGTTCGTCTCGCATGCAGTTGGATCTATATCATTTATATCACAAGTATTTGAAGCCAAATCATTCGTTTCGCATGGATTTGAAGCCAAGCCTTCTACTTCGCATTGAGTTGAATACAAATCATGTGTTTCGCTTGGATTTGAAGCTACTCGTTTTCTTCGCATGCAGTTGAAGCTAAATCATGTATATCGCAGGTATTTGAAACTAAACCATTTGTTTCGCATGGATTTGAAGATAAGCCTCCTACTTCGCATTGATTTTAATCTAAATCATGTGTTTCGCATGCATTTGAAGCTAATCGTTTGTATCGCATGATGTTGAAGCTAAATCATGTATATCACAAGTATTTGAAGCTAAACCATTTTATTCCCATGGATTTGATGCTATGCCTGCTACTTCGCATTGATTTGATGTTAAATCATATGTTTCGCATGGATTTGAAGCTATCTCGTTTGTTTCGCATGCACTTGACTATAAATCAAGTATATCACAAGTATTTGAAGCTAAACCGTTTGATTCGAATGAATTTGAAGCTAAATCATGCGTTTCGAAAGGATTTCAAGCTAACACGTTTATTTCGCATGCTGTTGAATCTAAATCATATATATCACAAGTATTTGAAGCTAAATAATCTCTTTCGTGTGGATTAAAAAATCAGCCTTCTACTTCGCATTGATTTGATGCTAAATCATGTGTTTCGCATGGATTTGAAGCTATCTCGTTTGTTTCGCATGCACTTGAATATAAATCAAGTATATCACAAGTATTTGATGCTAAACCGTTTGATTCGCATGGATTTGAAGATAAGCCATCTACCTCGCATTGATTTGAAGATAAATCATGTATTTCGCTTGGATTTGAAGCTAAGAGGTTTGTTTCGCACGCACTTAAAGCTAAATTATGTATAACAGAAGTATTTGAAGCTAAACCATTTGTTTCGCATGGATTCGAAGATCAGCCTCCTACTTCGCATTGATTTGAAGTTAAATCATGTGTTTCACATGGATTTCAATCTAACTCGTTTGTTTCACATGCAGTTGAAGTTAAATCATGTATATCACAAGTATTTGAAGCTAAACCATTTGTTTCGCATGGATTCGAAGATCAGCCTTCTACTTCGCATTCATTTGAAGCTAAATCATGTGTTTCGCATGGATTTGAAGCTGACTCGTTTGTTTCGCATGCAGTTGAAGCTAAATCATGTATATCATAAGTATCTGAAGCTGAACCTTTTGTTTGGCATGAATATTAAGCTAAACCAAGTGTTTCGAATGAATTTGAAGCTAAGTCATGTGTTTTGAAAGGATTTGAAGCTAATTCGTTGATTTCGCATGAAGTTGAAGCTAAATCACGTATATCACAAGTATTTGAAACTGAACCATTTGTTTCGCCTGGATTCGATGATAAGCCTTCTACTTCGTATTGAATTGAAGCTAAATCATGTATTTGGCATGGATTTGAAGCTAACACGTTTGTTTCGCATGCAGTTGAATGTAAATCATGTATATCGCAAGTGTTTGAAGTTAACCATCTGTTTCGCGTGGATTCGAAGGTAAGCCTTCTACGTCGCATTGATTTGATGCATAGTCATGTGTTTCGCATGGATTTGAAGCTAAGTCGTTTGTTTCGCATGCAGTTGAAGCTAAATCATGTATATCATAAGTATTTGAAGCTAAAGAACCTTTATTCGCATGGATTTCAAACTAAGCCTTCTACTTCGCATTGATTTGAAGGTAAATCATGCCTTTGCATGGATTTAAAGCTAACTCGTTTGTTTCACCTGCATTTGAAGCTATATCAGTGATAATCGCAAGTATTTGAAGCTAAATCATTCGTTTCGCTGGATTTGAATCTAAGCCTTCTACTTCGCATTGATTTGAGGCTAAATCATGTGTTTCGCTTGGATTTGAAGCTAACTCGTTTGTTTCTCTTGCTGTTGAATCTAAAACATGTATATCACAAGTGTTTGAAGCTAAACCGTTTGTTTCGCATGGATTCGAAGGTTAGCCTTCTACTTCGCATTGATTAGATGCTAAGTCATGTGTTTCGCATGGATTTGTAGTTAACTCGTTTGTTTCGCTTGCTGTTGAAGCTAAATCAAGTATGTCACAAGTATTCGAAGCTAACCCATTTGTTTCGCATGGATTCGATGATCAGCCTTCTACATCACATTCATTTGAAGCTAAGTCATGTGTTTCGCATGGTTTTGAGGCTAAGTCGTTTGTTTCGCATGCAGTTGAAGCTAAATTATGTATATCACAAGTATTAGAAGCTGAACCATTTGTTTCACATACATTTGAAGCTAAGCCTTCTACTTCACATTGATTGGAAGCTAAATCATGTGTTTCGCATGTATTTGATGCTGACTCGTTTGTTTCGCCTGCATTTGAAGCTATATCATGTATATCACAATTATTTGAAGCTGAACCATTTGTTTCACATACATTTGAAGCTAAGCCTTCTACTTTACATTGATTGGAAGTTAAATCATGTGTTTCGCATGGATTTGAAGCTAACTCGTTTGTTTCTCTTGCTGTTGAATGTAAATCAAGTATGTCACAAGTATTTGAAGCTAACCCATTTGTTTCGCATGGATTCGATTATCAGCCTTCTACTTTACAATTCATTTGAAGCTAAATCATGTGTTTCGCATGGATTTGATGCTGACTCGTTTGTTTCGCCTGCATTTGAAGCTATATCATGTATATCACAAGTGTTTGAAGCTAAACCATTCGTTTCGCTGGATTTGAGCTAAGCCTTCTACTCCGCATTGATTTGAATCTAAATCATGTGTTTCGCTTGGATTTGAAGCTAACTCGTTCGTTATGCATACAGTTGAAGCAAAATCACGCATATCACAAGTATTTGAAGCTGAACCATTTGTTTCACATACATTTGAAGCTAAGCCGTCTACTTCACAATGATTGGAAGTTAAATCATGTGTTTCGCATGGATTTGAAGCTAACTCGTTTGTTTCGCTTGCTGTTGAAGCTAAATCAAGTATGTCACAAGTATTTGAAGCTAAACCATTTGTTTCGCGTGGATTCGAAGATTAGCCTTCTACTTCGCATTCATTTGAAGCTAATTCATGTGTTTCGCATGGATTTGAAGCTGACTCGTTTGTTTCGCCTGCATTTGAAGCTATATGATGTATATCACAAGTATTTGAATCTGAACCATTTGATTCCCATGAATAGTACGCTAAACCATGTCATTCGAATGAATTTGAAGCTAAATCATGTGTTTTGAATGGAATTGAAGCTAACTCGTTTGTTTCGCAAGCATTTGAACCTAAATCATGTATATCACATATAATTGAAGCTAAACCATTTGTTTCGCATGGATTCGAAGATAAGCCTTCTACTTCGCATTGATTTGAAGCTAAATCATGTCTATCGCTAGGATTTGAAGCTAACTCGTTTGTTTCGCATACTGTTGAAGCTAAATCATGTATAACACAAGTACTTGAGTGTGAGCCATTTGTTTCGCATGGATTCGAAGATCAGCCTCCTAATTCGCATTGATTTGAAGCTAAATCATGTGTTTCGCACGGATTTGAAGCTGACTCGTTTCTTTCGCATGCAGTTGAAGCTAAATCATGTATATCATAAGTATCTGAAGCTGAACCTTTTGTTTGGTATGAATATTAAGCTAAACCAAGTGTTTCGAATGAATTTGAAGCTAAGTCATGTGTTTTGAAAGGATTTGAATCTAATTCGTTGATTTCGCATGAAGTTGAAGCTAAATCACGTATATCACAAGTATTTGAAGCTGAACCATTTGTTTCGCCTGGATTCGATGATAAGCCTTCTACTTCGTATTGAATTGAAGCTAAATCATGTATTTGGCATGGATTTGAAGCTAACACGTTTGTTTCGCATGCAGTTGATGCTAAATCATGTACATCACAAGTATTTGAAGCTAAACCATCTGTTTCGTGTGGATTCGAAGGTAAGCCTTCTACTTCGCATTGATTTGATTCTAAATCACGTGTTTCGCTTGGATTTGAAGCTAACTCGCTGGTTTTGCATGAAGTTGTATCTAAATCATGTATATCACAAGTATTTGAAGCTTAACCATTTGTTTCACATTGATTTGAAGCTAAGCCTTCTGCTTCACATTGATTGGAATTTAAATCATGTGTTTCGCATGGATTTGAAGCTAACTCGTTAGTGTCGCCTGCATTTGAAGCTATATCACTTATATTCGCAAGTATTTGAAGCTAAACAATTCCTTTTCGCATGGATTAGAAGCAAAGCCTTTTGCTTCGCATTGATTTGATACTAAATCATGTGTTTCGCATGGATTTGAAGATAACTCGTTTGTGTCGCCTACATTTGAAGCTATATCACTTATATTCGCAGGTATTTGAAGCTAAACAATTCGTTTCGCATGGATTTGAAGCTAAGCCTTCAACTTCGCGTTGACTTGATGCTAATTCATGCTTTTCGCTTCGATTTGAAGCTAACTCGTTTTTTCGGATGCAGTTGAAGCTAAATCATGAATATCACAAGTATTTGAAGCTACAACTTTTGATTCGCACGGATTTGAAGCCAAGCCTTCTACTTCGCATTGATTTGAGGCTAAATCATGTGTTTCGCATGCATTTGAAGCTAACTCGTATTTTTCGCATGCAGTTGAAGCTAAATCATGTATATCACAAGTATTTGAAGCTGAACCATTTGATTCGCATGGATTTGAAGATAAGCCTTCTACTTCGCATTGATTTTAATCTAAATCATGTGTTTCGCATGGATTTGAAGCTAACTCGTTCAATTCGCATGCAGTTGAAGATGAATCATGTATATCACAGGTATTTGAAGCTAAACCATTTGTTTCGCATGGATTCGAAGATAAGCCTTCTAAATCGCATTGATTTCAAGCTAAATCATATGTTTCGCATAGATTTGGAGCTAACTCGCTAGTTTTGCATGCTGTTGAAGCTTATTCATGTATATCACAAGTATTTGAAGCTAAACCATTTGTTTCGCTAGGATTCGAAGATCAGCCTTCTACTTCGCATTGATAAGAAGCTAACTCATGTGTTTCGCATGGATTTGAAGCTAACTCGTTTGTTTCGTATGCAGTTGAATATAAATCATGTATATCACAGGTATTTCAAGCTAAACCATATGTTTCGCATGGATTTGAAGCTAACACGTTTGTTTCGCATGCTGTTGAAGCCAACTCATGTATATTACAAGTATTTGAAGCTAAACCATTTGTTGCGCATGGATTCGAAGATCAGCCTTCTACATCGCATTGATTTGAAGCTAAATCATGTGTTTCGCATGGATTTGAAGCTAACGCGTTTGTTTCGCATGCAGTTGAATCTAAATCATGTTTATCAAAAGTTTTGATGCTAAACCATTTATTTCTCATGAATATTAAGCTAAACCATGTGTTTCGCATGGATTTGAAACTAAGCCTTCTACTTCCAATTGATTTGAAGCTAACCATATGTTTCTCATGTATTTGAAGCAAAGTCTTCTACTTCGCATTGGTTTGAGTCTAAATCATGTGTTTCGCATGGATTTGAAGCTAACTCGTTTGTTTCGCCTGCATTTGAAGCTAAATCATGTATATCACAAATATTTGAAGCTAAACCATTTGTTTCGCATGGATTCGAATATAAGCCTTCTACTTCGCATCGATTTGAAGCTACATCATGTGTTTCGCATGGATTTGAAGCTTACTCGTTTGTTTTGCATGCAGTTGAAGCTAAATCATGTATATCACAAGGGTTTGAAGCTAAGCCGTTTGATTCGCATGGATTCGAAGATCAGCCTTCTACTTCGCATTCATTTGAATATAAATCCTGTGTTTCGCATGGATTTGAACCCAACTCGTTTGTCTCGCATGCAGTTGAATCTAAATCATTTATATCACAAGTATGTGATGCCAAATCATTCGTTTCGCATGGACTTGAAGCTAAGCCTTCTACTTCGCATTGAGTTGAATCCAAATCATGTGTTTCGCTTGGATTTGAAGCTAAGCCTTCTATTTCCAATTGATTTGAAGCTAACCATATGTTTCTCATGTATTTGAAGCTAAGTCTTCTACTTCGCATTCATTTGAATATAAATCCTGTGTTTCGCATGGATTTGAACCTAACTCGTTCGTCTCGCATGCAGTTGGATCTATATCATTTATATCACAAGTATTTGAAGCCAAATCATTCGTTTCGCATGGATTTGAAGCCAAGCCTTCTACTTCGCATTGAGTTGAATACAAATCATGTGTTTCGCTTGGATTTGAAGCTACTCGTTTTCTTCGCATGCAGTTGAAGCTAAATCATGTATATCGCAGGTATTTGAAACTAAACCATTTGTTTCGCATGGATTTGAAGATAAGCCTCCTACTTCGCATTGATTTTAATCTAAATCATGTGTTTCGCATGCATTTGAAGCTAATCGTTTGTATCGCATGATGTTGAAGCTAAATCATGTATATCACAAGTATTTGAAGCTAAACCATTTTATTCCCATGGATTTGATGCTATGCCTGCTACTTCGCATTGATTTGATGTTAAATCATATGTTTCGCATGGATTTGAAGCTATCTCGTTTGTTTCGCATGCACTTGACTATAAATCAAGTATATCACAAGTATTTGAAGCTAAACCGTTTGATTCGAATGAATTTGAAGCTAAATCATGCGTTTCGAAAGGATTTCAAGCTAACACGTTTATTTCGCATGCTGTTGAATCTAAATCATATATATCACAAGTATTTGAAGCTAAATAATCTCTTTCGTGTGGATTAAAAAATCAGCCTTCTACTTCGCATTGATTTGATGCTAAATCATGTGTTTCGCATGGATTTGAAGCTATCTCGTTTGTTTCGCATGCACTTGAATATAAATCAAGTATATCACAAGTATTTGATGCTAAACCGTTTGATTCGCATGGATTTGAAGATAAGCCATCTACCTCGCATTGATTTGAAGATAAATCATGTATTTCGCTTGGATTTGACGCTAAGAGGTTTGTTTCGCACGCACTTAAAGCTAAATTATGTATAACAGAAGTATTTGAAGCTAAACCATTTGTTTCGCATGGATTCGAAGATCAGCCTCCTACTTCGCATTGATTTGAAGTTAAATCATGTGTTTCACATGGATTTCAATCTAACTCGTTTGTTTCACATGCAGTTGAAGTTAAATCATGTATATCACAAGTATTTGAAGCTAAACCATTTGTTTCGCATGGATTCGAAGATCAGCCTTCTACTTCGCATTCATTTGAAGCTAAATCATGTGTTTCGCATGGATTTGAAGCTGACTCGTTTGTTTCGCATGCAGTTGAAGCTAAATCATGTATATCATAAGTATCTGAAGCTGAACCTTTTGTTTGGCATGAATATTAAGCTAAACCAAGTGTTTCGAATGAATTTGAAGCTAAGTCATGTGTTTTGAAAGGATTTGAAGCTAATTCGTTGATTTCGCATGAAGTTGAAGCTAAATCACGTATATCACAAGTATTTGAAACTGAACCATTTGTTTCGCCTGGATTCGATGATAAGCCTTCTACTTCGTATTGAATTGAAGCTAAATCATGTATTTGGCATGGATTTGAAGCTAACACGTTTGTTTCGCATGCAGTTGAATGTAAATCATGTATATCGCAAGTGTTTGAAGTTAACCATCTGTTTCGCGTGGATTCGAAGGTAAGCCTTCTACGTCGCATTGATTTGATGCATAGTCATGTGTTTCGCATGGATTTGAAGCTAAGTCGTTTGTTTCGCATGCAGTTGAAGCTAAATCATGTATATCATAAGTATTTGAAGCTAAAGAACCTTTATTCGCATGGATTTCAAACTAAGCCTTCTACTTCGCATTGATTTGAAGGTAAATCATGCCTTTGCATGGATTTAAAGCTAACTCGTTTGTTTCACCTGCATTTGAAGCTATATCAGTGATAATCGCAAGTATTTGAAGCTAAATCATTCGTTTCGCTGGATTTGAATCTAAGCCTTCTACTTCGCATTGATTTGAGGCTAAATCATGTGTTTCGCTTGGATTTGAAGCTAACTCGTTTGTTTCTCTTGCTGTTGAATCTAAAACATGTATATCACAAGTGTTTGAAGCTAAACCGTTTGTTTCGCATGGATTCGAAGGTTAGCCTTCTACTTCGCATTGATTAGATGCTAAGTCATGTGTTTCGCATGGATTTGTAGTTAACTCGTTTGTTTCGCTTGCTGTTGAAGCTAAATCAAGTATGTCACAAGTATTCGAAGCTAACCCATTTGTTTCGCATGGATTCGATGATCAGCCTTCTACATCACATTCATTTGAAGCTAAGTCATGTGTTTCGCATGGTTTTGAGGCTAAGTCGTTTGTTTCGCATGCAGTTGAAGCTAAATTATGTATATCACAAGTATTAGAAGCTGAACCATTTGTTTCACATACATTTGAAGCTAAGCCTTCTACTTCACATTGATTGGAAGCTAAATCATGTGTTTCGCATGTATTTGATGCTGACTCGTTTGTTTCGCCTGCATTTGAAGCTATATCATGTATATCACAATTATTTGAAGCTGAACCATTTGTTTCACATACATTTGAAGCTAAGCCTTCTACTTTACATTGATTGGAAGTTAAATCATGTGTTTCGCATGGATTTGAAGCTAACTCGTTTGTTTCTCTTGCTGTTGAATGTAAATCATGTATATCACAAGTGTTTGAAGCTAAACCAATTGTTTCGCATGGATTCGAAGCTAAGCCTTTTACTTCGCATTGATTTGATGCTAAGTCATGCGTTTCGCATGGATTTGTAGCTAACTCGTTTGTTTCGCTTGCTGTTGAAGCTAAATCAAGTATGTCACAAGTATTTGAAGCTAACCCATTTGTTTCGCATGGATTCGATTATCAGCCTTCTACTTTACAATTCATTTGAAGCTAAATCATGTGTTTCGCATGGATTTGATGCTGACTCGTTTGTTTCGCCTGCATTTGAAGCTATATCATGTATATCACAAGTGTTTGAAGCTAAACCATTTGATTCCCATGAATAGTACGCTAAACCATGTCATTCGAATGAATTTGAAGCTAAATCATGTGTTTTGAATGGAATTGAAGCTAACTCGTTTGTTTCGCAAGCATTTGAACCTAAATCATGTATATCACATATAATTGAAGCTAAACCATTTGTTTCGCATGGATTCGAAGATAAGCCTTCTACTCCGCATTGATTTGAATCTAAATCATGTGTTTCGCTTGGATTTGAAGCTAACTCGTTCGTTATGCATACAGTTGAAGCAAAATCACGCATATCACAAGTATTTGAAGCTGAACCATTTGTTTCACATACATTTGAAGCTAAGCCGTCTACTTCACAATGATTGGAAGTTAAATCATGTGTTTCGCATGGATTTGAAGCTAACTCGTTTGTTTCGCTTGCTGTTGAAGCTAAATCAAGTATGTCACAAGTATTTGAAGCTAAACCATTTGTTTCGCGTGGATTCGAAGATTAGCCTTCTACTTCGCATTCATTTGAAGCTAATTCATGTGTTTCGCATGGATTTGAAGCTGACTCGTTTGTTTCGCCTGCATTTGAAGCTATATGATGTATATCACAAGTATTTGAATCTGAACCATTTGATTCCCATGAATAGTACGCTAAACCATGTCATTCGAATGAATTTGAAGCTAAATCATGTGTTTTGAATGGAATTGAAGCTAACTCGTTTGTTTCGCAAGCATTTGAACCTAAATCATGTATATCACATATAATTGAAGCTAAACCATTTGTTTCGCATGGATTCGAAGATAAGCCTTCTACTTCGCATTGATTTGAAGCTAAATCATGTCTATCGCTAGGATTTGAAGCTAACTCGTTTGTTTCGCATACTGTTGAAGCTAAATCATGTATAACACAAGTACTTGAGTGTGAGCCATTTGTTTCGCATGGATTCGAAGATCAGCCTCCTAATTCGCATTGATTTGAAGCTAAATCATGTGTTTCGCACGGATTTGAAGCTGACTCGTTTCTTTCGCATGCAGTTGAAGCTAAATCATGTATATCATAAGTATCTGAAGCTGAACCTTTTGTTTGGTATGAATATTAAGCTAAACCAAGTGTTTCGAATGAATTTGAAGCTAAGTCATGTGTTTTGAAAGGATTTGAATCTAATTCGTTGATTTCGCATGAAGTTGAAGCTAAATCACGTATATCACAAGTATTTGAAGCTGAACCATTTGTTTCGCCTGGATTCGATGATAAGCCTTCTACTTCGTATTGAATTGAAGCTAAATCATGTATTTGGCATGGATTTGAAGCTAACACGTTTGTTTCGCATGCAGTTGATGCTAAATCATGTACATCACAAGTATTTGAAGCTAAACCATCTGTTTCGTGTGGATTCGAAGGTAAGCCTTCTACTTCGCATTGATTTGATTCTAAATCACGTGTTTCGCTTGGATTTGAAGCTAACTCGCTGGTTTTGCATGAAGTTGTATCTAAATCATGTATATCACAAGTATTTGAAGCTTAACCATTTGTTTCACATTGATTTGAAGCTAAGCCTTCTGCTTCACATTGATTGGAATTTAAATCATGTGTTTCGCATGGATTTGAAGCTAACTCGTTAGTGTCGCCTGCATTTGAAGCTATATCACTTATATTCGCAAGTATTTGAAGCTAAACAATTCCTTTTCGCATGGATTAGAAGCAAAGCCTTTTGCTTCGCATTGATTTGATACTAAATCATGTGTTTCGCATGGATTTGAAGATAACTCGTTTGTGTCGCCTACATTTGAAGCTATATCACTTATATTCGCAGGTATTTGAAGCTAAACAATTCGTTTCGCATGGATTTGAAGCTAAGCCTTCAACTTCGCGTTGACTTGATGCTAATTCATGCTTTTCGCTTCGATTTGAAGCTAACTCGTTTTTTCGGATGCAGTTGAAGCTAAATCATGAATATCACAAGTATTTGAAGCTACAACTTTTGATTCGCACGGATTTGAAGCCAAGCCTTCTACTTCGCATTGATTTGAGGCTAAATCATGTGTTTCGCATGCATTTGAAGCTAACTCGTATTTTTCGCATGCAGTTGAAGCTAAATCATGTATATCACAAGTATTTGAAGCTGAACCATTTGATTCGCATGGATTTGAAGATAAGCCTTCTACTTCGCATTGATTTTAATCTAAATCATGTGTTTCGCATGGATTTGAAGCTAACTCGTTCAATTCGCATGCAGTTGAAGATGAATCATGTATATCACAGGTATTTGAAGCTAAACCATTTGTTTCGCATGGATTCGAAGATAAGCCTTCTAAATCGCATTGATTTCAAGCTAAATCATATGTTTCGCATAGATTTGGAGCTAACTCGCTAGTTTTGCATGCTGTTGAAGCTTATTCATGTATATCACAAGTATTTGAAGCTAAACCATTTGTTTCGCTAGGATTCGAAGATCAGCCTTCTACTTCGCATTGATAAGAAGCTAACTCATGTGTTTCGCATGGATTTGAAGCTAACTCGTTTGTTTCGTATGCAGTTGAATATAAATCATGTATATCACAGGTATTTCAAGCTAAACCATATGTTTCGCATGGATTTGAAGCTAACACGTTTGTTTCGCATGCTGTTGAAGCCAACTCATGTATATTACAAGTATTTGAAGCTAAACCATTTGTTGCGCATGGATTCGAAGATCAGCCTTCTACATCGCATTGATTTGAAGCTAAATCATGTGTTTCGCATGGATTTGATGCTAGCTCATTTGTTTCGCATGCAGTTGAAGCTAAATCATGTATATCACAAGTGTTTAAAGCTAAACCATTTGTTTCGCATAGATTCGAAGATCAGCCTTCTACTTCGCATTGATTTGAAGCTAAATCATGTGTTTCACTTGGATGTGAAGCTAACTCGTTTGTTTCGCATGCAGTTGAAGCTAAATCATGAATATCACAAGTATTTGGTGCTAAACCAATTGATTCGCATGAATTTGAAGCTAAATCATGTGGTTCGCATGGATTTGAAGCCATCTCGTGTGTTTCGCATGCTGTTGAGGCTAAATCATGTATATCACAAGTATTTGAAGCTAAACCATTCGTTTCGCATGTATTTGAAGCTAAGCCTCCTACTTCACGTTGATTTGAAGTTAAATCATATGTTTCGCTTGTATATGAAGCTAACTCGTTTGTTTCGCATGCAGTTGAATCTCAGTCATGTATATCACAAGAATTTGAAGCTAAACCATTTGTTTCGCATGGATTTGAAGATAAGCCGTCTACTTCGCATTGATTTGAAGTTAAATCATATGTTACGCTTGGATTTGAAGCTCTCTCGTTTGTCTCTCATGCAGTTGAAGCTAAATCCTGTACATCACAAATATTTGAAGCTAAAACATTTGTTTCGCATGGATTTGAAACCAAGCCTTCTTCTTCGCATTGATTTGAAGTTAAATAATGTGTTTCGCTTGGATTTGAAGCGAAGCCATCTAATTCGCTTTGATTTGAATCTAAATCATGTGTTGCGCATGGATTTGAAGCTAACTCGTTTATTTCGCATGCAGTTGAAGCTAAATCATGTGTGTCGCAAGCATTTGAAGCTAAAACATTTGATTCGCATGGATTTGAAACTCGGCATTCTACTTCGCATTGATTTGAAGCTAAATCATGTGTTCCGTATGGATTTGAAGCTAACTCGTTTGTTTCGCATGCAGTTGAAGCTAAATCATGTATATCACAAGTATTTGAATCAGAACCATTTGATTAGCATGGATTCGAAGATCACCCTTCTTCTTCGCATTGGTTTGATGCTAAATCATATTTTTCGCTGGATTTGAAGCTAACTCGTTTGATTCGCATGCTGTTGAAGCTAAATCATGTATATCAAAAGTATTTGAATCTGAACCATTTGATTAGCATGGATTCGAAGGGAAGCCTTCTACGTCGCATTGATTTGATGCAAAGTCATGTGTTTCGCATGGATTTGAAGCTAACTCGATTGTTTCGCTTGCTGTTGAAGCTAAATCAAGTATATCACAAGTATTTGAAGCTAAACCATTTGTTGCGCATGGATTCGAAGATCAGCCTTCTACATCGCATTCATTTGAAGCTAAATCATGTGTTTCGCATGGATTTGAAGCTAACTCGTTTGTTTCACCTGCATTTGAAGCTATATCAGTGATATTCGCAAGTATTTGAAGCTAAATCATTCCTTTCTCTGGATTGGAATCTAAGCCTTCTACTTCGCATTGATTTGAATCTAAATCATGTGTTTCGCTTGGATTTGAAGCTAACTCGTTTGTTTCTCTTGCTGTTGAATGTAAATCATGTATATCACAAGTGTTTGCAGCTAAACCATTTGTTTCACGTGGATTCGAAGATCAGCCTTCTACTTCACATTCATTTGAAGCTAAATCATGTGTTTCGCTTGGATTTGATGCTGACTCGTTTGTTTTGCATACAGATGAAGCAAAATCACGCATATTACAAGTATTTGAAGCTGAACCATTTGATTCGCATGGATTCGAAGATCAGCCTTCTACTTCGCATTGATTTGAAGCCAAATCATGAGTTTCGCATGGATTTGAAGCTAAATCATGTGTTTCGCATGGATTTGAAGATAACTCGTTTGCTTTGCATGCCGTTGAAGCTAAATCATGTATATCACAAGTGTTTGAAGCTAACCTGTTTGATGCGCATGGATTTGATGATAAGCCTTCTACTTCGCATTGATTTGAAGCTCAATCATGTGGTTCGCTTGGATTTCAATCTAACGCGTTTGTTTCGCATGCAGTTGAATCTAAATCATGTATATCAAAAGTTTTGAAGCTAAACCATTTATTTCGCATGAATATTAAGCTAAACCATGTGTCTCGCATGGATTTGGAACTAAGCCTTCTACTTCCAATTGATTTGTAGATAACCATATGTTTCTCATGTATTTGAAGGTAAGTCTTCTACTTCGCATTGATTTGAATCTAAATCATGTGTTTCGCATGGATTTGAAGATAAGCCTCCTACTTCGCATTGATTTGATGCTAAATCATGTCTTTCGCACGGATTTGAAGCTAACTCGTTTGTTTCGCATGCAGTTGAAGCTAAATCATGTATATCACAATTGTTTGAAGCTAAACCAATTGTTTTGCATGGATTCGAAGATAATCCTCCTACTTCGCATTGATTTGAAGCTAAATCATGTGTTTCGCATGGATTTAAAGCAATCTCGTCTGTTTCGCATGCAGTTGAAGATAAATCATGTATATCACAGGTCTTTGAAGCTAAACCATTTGTTTCGCATGGATTCGAAGATAACCCTCCTACTTCGCATTGATTTGATGCTAACTCATGTGTTTCGCATGGTTTTGAGGCTAACTCGTTTGTGTCGCATGCAATTGAAGCTAAATCATGTATATCACAGGTGTTTGACGTTACACGATTTGTTTCGCATGGATTCGAAGATAACCCTTCTAGTTCGCATTGATTTGAAGCTAAATCATGTGTTTCGCATGGATTCGAAGATAACCCATCTACTTCGCATTGATTTGAAGCTAAATCACGTGTTTCGCTTGGGTTTCAAGCGAACTCGTTTGTTTCGCATGCAGTTCAAGCTAAATTATGTATATTACAAGTATTTGAAGCTAAACCATTTGTTTCGCATGGATTTGAAACTACGCCTTCTAGTTCGCATTGATTTGAATCTAAATAATTTGTTTCGCTTGGATTTTAAGCGAACTCCTTTGTTTCGCATGCTGTTAAGGCTAAATAATTTATATCACAAGTATTTGAAGCTAAACCATTTGTTTAGCATGGATTCGAAGATCAGTTTTCTACTTCGCATTGATTTGAAGCTAAATCATGTCTTTCGCATGGATTTGAAGCTAACTCGTTTGTTTCGCATGGATTTTGAAACTACGCCTTCTACTTCGCATTGATTTGAAGCTAAATAATTTGTTTTGCTTGGATTTGAAGCTAAGCCTTCTAATTCACGTCGATTTGACGTTAAATCATATTTTTCGCTGGATTTGATGCTAACTCGTTTGTTTCGCATGCTGTTGATTCTAAATTATGTATATCACAAGTATTTGAAGCTAAACCATTTGTTTCGCATGGATTTGAAACTACGCCTTCTACCTCTCATTGATTTGAAGCTAAATAATTTGTTTTGCTTGGATTTGAAGCTAAGCCTTCTAATTCACGTCGTTTTGACGTTAAATCATATTTTTCGCTGGAATTGATGCTAACTCGTTTGTTTCGCATGCTGTTGAACCTAAATCAAGTATATCACAAGTATTTAAAGCTAAACCATTTGTTTCGCATGGATTCGACGATCAGCCTTCTACTTCGCATTGATTTGAAGTTAAATCATGTTTTTCGCATGGATTTGAATCTAACTCGTTTGTTTCGCATGGTGTTGAAGCTAAATCATGTATATCACGAATATTTGAAGCTAAACCATTTGTTTCGCATGGATTTGAAGATAAGCCTTCTGCTTCGGATTGATTTGCAGCTAAATCATGTGTTTAGCATGGATTTGAAGCTAACTCGTTTGTTTCGCATGCAGTTGAATCTACATCGTGTATATCACAAGTATTTGTATCTGAACCATTTGATTCCCATGAATAGTACGCTATACCATTTCTTTCGAATGAATTTGAAGCTAAATCATGTGTTTTGAATGGATTTGAAGCTAACTCGTTTGTTTCGCATGCATTTGAAGCTAAATCATGTATATCACATATAATTGAAGCTAAACCATCTGTTTCGTGTGGATTCGAAGGTAAGCCTTCTACTTCGCATTGAATTGAAGCTACATCATGTGTTTCGCATGGATTTGAAACTGACACGTTTGTTTCGCCTGCATTTGAAGCTAAATCATGTATATCACGAGTATTTGAAGCTAAGCCATTTGTTTCGCATGGATTTGAAGATAAGCCTTCTACTTCTCATTGATTTGAAGCTAAATCATGTGATTCGCATTGATTTGAATCTAATTTATGTGTTTCGCATGTATTTGAAGCTACGCCTTCTACTTTGCATGAATTTGTAACCAAATCATGTGTTTCGCTTGGATTTGAAGCTAACTCGATTATTTCGCATGCAGTTGCAGCGAAATCATGTATATCACAAGTATTTGAATCTGAACCATTTGATTAGCATGGATTCGAAGATCACCCTTCTTCTTCGCATTGGTTTGATGCTAAATCATGTGTTCCGCATGGTTTTGAGGCTAAGTCGTTTGTTTCGCATGCAGTTGAAGCTAAATTATGTATATCACAAGTATTTGAAGCCAAACCATTTGTTTCGCATGGATTTGAAACTACGCCTTCTACTTCGCATTGATTTGAAGCTAAATAATTTGTTTTGCTTGGATTTGAAGCTAAGCCTTCTAATTCACGTCGATTTGACGTTAAATCATATTTTTCGCTGGATTTGATGCTAACTCGTTTGTTTCGCATGTTGTTGAACCTAAATCAAGTATATCACATGTGTTTGAAGCTAAACCATATGTTTTGCATGGATTCGAAGATAATCCTACTACTTCGCATTGATTTGAAGCTAAATCATGTGTTTCGCATGGATTTGAAGCTTACTCGTTTGCTTTGCATGCCGTTGAAGCTAAATCATGTATATCACAAGTGTTTGAAGCTAACCTGTTTGATGCGCATGGATTTGATGATAAGCCTTCTACTTCGCATTGATTTGAAGCTCAATCATGTGGTTCGCTTGGATTTCAATCTAACGCGTTTGTTTCGCATGCAGTTGAATCTAAATCATGTATATCAAAAGTTTTGAAGCTAAACCATTTATTTCGCATGAATATTAAGCTAAACCATGTGTCTCGCATGGATTTGGAACTAAGCCTTCTACTTCCAATTGATTTGTAGATAACCATATGTTTCTCATGTATTTGAAGGTAAGTCTTCTACTTCGCATTGATTTGAATCTAAATCATGTGTTTCGCATGGATTTGAAGATAAGCCTCCTACTTCGCATTGATTTGATGCTAAATCATGTCTTTCGCACGGATTTGAAGCTAACTCGTTTGTTTCGCATGCAGTTGAAGCTAAATCATGTATATCACAATTGTTTGAAGCTAAACCAATTGTTTTGCATGGATTCGAAGATAATCCTCCTACTTCGCATTGATTTGAAGCTAAATCATGTGTTTCGCATGGATTTAAAGCAATCTCGTCTGTTTCGCATGCAGTTGAAGATAAATCATGTATATCACAGGTCTTTGAAGCTAAACCATTTGTTTCGCATGGATTCGAAGATAACCCTCCTACTTCACATTGATTTGATGCTAACTCATGTGTTTCGCATGGTTTTGAGGCTAACTCGTTTGTGTCGCATGCAGTTGAAGCTAAATCATGTATATCACAGGTGTTTGACGTTACACGATTTGTTTCGCATGGATTCGAAGATAACCCTTCTAGTTCGCATTGATTTGAAGCTAAATCATGAGTTTCGCATGGATTCGAAGATAACCCATCTACTTCGCATTGATTTGAAGCTAAATCACGTGTTTCGCTTGGGTTTCAAGCGAACTCGTTTGTTTCGCATGCAGTTCAAGCTAAATTATGTATATTACAAGTATTTGAAGCTAAACCATTTGTTTCGCATGGATTTGAAACTACGCCTTCTAGTTCGCATTGATTTGAAACTAAATAATTTGTTTCGCTTGGATTTTAAGCGAACTCCTTTGTTTCGCATGCTGTTAAGGCTAAATAATTTATATCACAAGTATTTGAAGCTAAACCATTTGTTTAGCATGGATTCGAAGATCAGTTTTCTACTTCGCATTGATTTGAAGCTAAATCATGTCTTTCGCATGGATTTGAAGCTAACTCGTTTGTTTCGCATGGATTTTGAAACTACGCCTTCTACTTCGCATTGATTTGAAGCTAAATAATTTGTTTTGCTTGGATTTGAAGCTAAGCCTTCTAATTCACGTCGATTTGACGTTAAATCATATTTTTCGCTGGATTTGATGCTAACTCGTTTGTTTCGCATGCTGTTGATTCTAAATTATGTATATCACAAGTATTTGAAGCTAAACCATTTGTTTCGCATGGATTTGAAACTACGCCTTCTACCTCTCATTGATTTGAAGCTAAATAATTTGTTTTGCTTGGATTTGAAGCTAAGCCTTCTAATTCACGTCGTTTTGACGTTAAATCATATTTTTCGCTGGAATTGATGCTAACTCGTTTGTTTCGCATGCTGTTGAACCTAAATCAAGTATATCACAAGTATTTAAAGCTAAACCATTTGTTTCGCATGGATTCGACGATCAGCCTTCTACTTCGCATTGATTTGAAGTTAAATCATGTTTTTCGCATGGATTTGAATCTAACTCGTTTGTTTCGCATGGTGTTGAAGCTAAATCATGTATATCACGAATATTTGAAGCTAAACCATTTGTTTCGCATGGATTTGAAGATAAGCCTTCTGCTTCGGATTGATTTGCAGCTAAATCATGTGTTTAGCATGGATTTGAAGCTAACTCGTTTGTTTCGCATGCAGTTGAATCTACATCGTGTATATCACAAGTATTTGTATCTGAACCATTTGATTCCCATGAATAGTACGCTATACCATTTCTTTCGAATGAATTTGAAGCTAAATCATGTGTTTTGAATGGATTTGAAGCTAACTCGTTTGTTTCGCATGCATTTGAAGCTAAATCATGTATATCACATATAATTGAAGCTAAACCATCTGTTTCGTGTGGATTCGAAGGTAAGCCTTCTACTTCGCATTGAATTGAAGCTACATCATGTGTTTCGCATGGATTTGAAACTGACACGTTTGTTTCGCCTGCATTTGAAGCTAAATCATGTATATCACGAGTATTTGAAGCTAAGCCATTTGTTTCGCATGGATTTGAAGATAAGCCTTCTACTTCTCATTGATTTGAAGCTAAATCATGTGATTCGCATTGATTTGAATCTAATTTATGTGTTTCGCATGTATTTGAAGCTACGCCTTCTACTTTGCATGAATTTGTAACCAAATCATGTGTTTCGCTTGGATTTGAAGCTAACTCGATTATTTCGCATGCAGTTGCAGCGAAATCATGTATATCACAAGTATTTGAATCTGAACCATTTGATTAGCATGGATTCGAAGATCACCCTTCTTCTTCGCATTGGTTTGATGCTAAATCATGTGTTCTGCATGGTTTTGAGGCTAAGTCGTTTGTTTCGCATGCAGTTGAAGCTAAATTATGTATATCACAAGTATTTGAAGCCAAACCATTTGTTTCGCATGGATTTGAAACTACGCCTTCTACTTCGCATTGATTTGAAGCTAAATAATTTGTTTTGCTTGGATTTGAAGCTAAGCCTTCTAATTCACGTCGATTTGACGTTAAATCATATTTTTCGCTGGATTTGATGCTAACTCGTTTGTTTCGCATGTTGTTGAACCTAAATCAAGTATATCACATGTGTTTGAAGCTAAACCATATGTTTTGCATGGATTCGAAGATAATCCTACTACTTCGCATTGATTTGAAGCTAAATCATGTGTTTCGCATGGATTTGAAGCTTACTCGTTTGCTTTGCATGCCGTTGAAGCTAAATCATGTATATCACAAGTGTTTGAAGCTAACCTGTTTGATGCGCATGGATTTGATGATAAGCCTTCTACTTCGCATTGATTTGAAGCTCAATCATGTGGTTCGCTTGGATTTCAATCTAACGCGTTTGTTTCGCATGCAGTTGAATCTAAATCATGTATATCAAAAGTTTTGAAGCTAAACCATTTATTTCGCATGAATATTAAGCTAAACCATGTGTCTCGCATGGATTTGGAACTAAGCCTTCTACTTCCAATTGATTTGTAGATAACCATATGTTTCTCATGTATTTGAAGGTAAGTCTTCTACTTCGCATTGATTTGAATCTAAATCATGTGTTTCGCATGGATTTGAAGATAAGCCTCCTACTTCGCATTGATTTGATGCTAAATCATGTCTTTCGCACGGATTTGAAGCTAACTCGTTTGTTTCGCATGCAGTTGAAGCTAAATCATGTATATCACAATTGTTTGAAGCTAAACCAATTGTTTTGCATGGATTCGAAGATAATCCTCCTACTTCGCATTGATTTGAAGCTAAATCATGTGTTTCGCATGGATTTAAAGCAATCTCGTCTGTTTCGCATGCAGTTGAAGATAAATCATGTATATCACAGGTCTTTGAAGCTAAACCATTTGTTTCGCATGGATTCGAAGATAACCCTCCTACTTCACATTGATTTGATGCTAACTCATGTGTTTCGCATGGTTTTGAGGCTAACTCGTTTGTGTCGCATGCAGTTGAAGCTAAATCATGTATATCACAGGTGTTTGACGTTACACGATTTGTTTCGCATGGATTCGAAGATAACCCTTCTAGTTCGCATTGATTTGAAGCTAAATCATGAGTTTCGCATGGATTCGAAGATAACCCATCTACTTCGCATTGATTTGAAGCTAAATCATGTGTTTCGCTTGGGTTTCAAGCGAACTCGTTTGTTTCGCATGCAGTTCAAGCTAAATTATGTATATTACAAGTATTTGAAGCTAAACCATTTGTTTCGCATGGATTTGAAACTACGCCTTCTAGTTCGCATTGATTTGAAACTAAATAATTTGTTTCGCTTGGATTTTAAGCGAACTCCTTTGTTTCGCATGCTGTTAAGGCTAAATAATTTATATCACAAGTATTTGAAGCTAAACCATTTGTTTAGCATGGATTCGAAGATCAGTTTTCTACTTCGCATTGATTTGAAGCTAAATCATGTCTTTCGCATGGATTTGAAGCTAACTCGTTTGTTTCGCATGGATTTTGAAACTACGCCTTCTACTTCGCATTGATTTGAAGCTAAATAATTTGTTTTGCTTGGATTTGAAGCTAAGCCTTCTAATTCACGTCGATTTGACGTTAAATCATATTTTTCGCTGGATTTGATGCTAACTCGTTTGTTTCGCATGCTGTTGATTCTAAATTATGTATATCACAAGTATTTGAAGCTAAACCATTTGTTTCGCATGGATTTGAAACTACGCCTTCTACCTCTCATTGATTTGAAGCTAAATAATTTGTTTTGCTTGGATTTGAAGCTAAGCCTTCTAATTCACGTCGTTTTGACGTTAAATCATATTTTTCGCTGGATTTGATGCTAACTCGTTTGTTTCGCATGCTGTTGAACCTAAATCAAGTATATCACAAGTATTTAAAGCTAAACCATTTGTTTCGCATGAATTTGAAGCTAAACCATCTACATCGCATTGATTTGTAGCTAAATCAAGTGTTTCGCTTGGATTTGAAGCTAGCTCGTTTGTTCCACATGCAGTTGAAGCTAAATCATGTATATCACAAGCATTTGAAGCTATACCATTTGTTTCGCCTGGATTTGAAGCTAAGCCTTCTACTTCGCATTGATTTGAATTTAAATCATGTGTTACGCTTGGATTTGAAGCTCACTCGTTTGTTTCGCCTGCATTTGAAGCTTAATCATGTATAGCACAAGTATTTGAATGTAAACCATTTGTTTTGAACCTAAATCATGTGTTTCGCTTGGATTTGAAGCTAACTCGTTTGTTTCGCCTGCATTTGAAACTATATCACTTATATCGCAAGCATTTGAAGCTAAATCGATCGTTTAGCATGGATTTGAAGCTAAGCCTTCTACATCGCATTGATTTGAAGCTAAATCATGCATTTTGCATGGTTTCGAAGCTAACTCGTTTGATTCGCTTGCTGTTGAATCAAAATCACGCATATCACAAGTATTTGAAACTAAACCATTTCTTTCGCATGGATTCGAAGATCTGCCTTCTAGTCCGCATTGATTTGAAGCTAAATCACGTGTTTCGCATAGATTAGAAGCTAACTCGTTTGTTTCGCATTCATTTGAAGCTATATCACTTCTATCGCAAGTATTTGAAGCTAAATCATGTGTTTCGCATGTATTTGAAGATAAGCCTTCTACTTCGCAATGATTTCAAGCTAAATCATGTGTTTCGCATGCATTTGAAGCTAACTCGATTGTTTCGCATGCAGTTGAATGTAAATCATGTACATCACAAGTATTTGATGCTAATCCATTTGTTTCGCATGAATTTGAAGCTAAACCATCTACATCGCATTGATTTGTAGCTAAATCAAGTGCTTCGCTTGGATTTGAAGCTAGCTCGTTTGTTTCGCATGCAGTTGAAGCTAAATCATGTATATCACAAGTATTTGAAGCTAAACCATTTGATTGCCATGGAATTGAAGCTAAGCCTTCTACTTCGCATTGATTTGAATCTAAATCATGTGTTTTGCATGGATTTGAAGCTAACTCGTTTGTTTCGCCAGCATTTGAAGCTATATCACTTATATCGCAAGTATTTGAATGTCAATTATTCGTTTCGCATGGATTTGAACCTAAGCCTTCTACTTCGCATTGATTTGAGGCTAAATCATGTGCTTTGCATGGATTTGCAGCTAACTAGTTTGATTCGCATGCAGTTGAAGCTAAATCATGTTTATCACAAGTATCTGAATCTAAACCATCTGTTTCGCATGAATACTAAGCTGAACCATGTGTTTCTCATGAATTTGAAACTATATCATGTGTTTCGCATGGATTTGAAGCTAACTCGTTTATTTCGCCTGCATTTGATGCTAAATCATGTATATCACAAGTACTTGAAGCTAAACCATTTGTTTCGCATGGATTCGAAGATCAGCCTTCTACTTCGCATTCATTTGAAGCTAAATCATGTGTTTCGCATGGATTTGAAGCTGACTCGTTTGTTTCGCCTGCATTTGAAGCTATATCATGTATATCACAAGTATTTGAATCTGAACCATTTGATTCCCATGAATAGTACGCTAAACCATGTCTTTCGAATTAATTTGAAGCTAAATCATGTGTTTTGAATGGATTTGAAGCTAACTCGTTTGTTTCGCATGCATTTGAAGCTAAATCATGTATATCACATATAATTGAAGCTAAACCATTTGTTTCGCATGTATTTCAAGATAAGCCTTCGTCTTCGCATTGATTTTGAAGCTAAACCATTTGTTTCGCATGTTTGTTGAGCTTTGAACCTAAATCGTTAGTTTTGCGTGCTGTTGAAGCTAAATCATGTATATCACAAGCATTTGAAGCTAAACCAATTGTTTCGCAAGGATTCGAAGATCAGCCTTCTACTTCGCATTCATTTGAACCTAAATCATGCGTTTCGCATGGATTTCAAGCTACATCACTTATATTCGCAAGTATTTGAAGGTCAATCATTCGTTTCGCATGGATTTGAAGCTAATCCTTCCATTTCGGATTGTTTTGAAGCTAAATCATGTGTTTCGCATGGAGTTGAAGCTAACTCGTTTATTTCGTCTGCATTTGAAGCAAAATCATGTACATCACAAGTATTTGAAGCTGAACCAGTTCTTTCTCACGTATTTGAAACTAAGCCTTCTACTTCGCATTGATTTTAAGCTAAATCATATGTTTCGCATGGATTTCAAGCTATTTCTTTTTTTTCGCATGCAGTTGAAGCTAAATCATGTATATCACAGGTATTTGATGCTAAACCATTTGTTTCGCATGGATTCTAAGATAAGTCTTCTACTTCGCATTGATTTGAAGTTAAATCCTGTGTTTCGCATGGATTTGAAGCTAACTCGTTTGTTTCGCCTGCATTTGAAGCTAAATCATGTATATCACAATTATTTGAAGCTGATCCATTTGTTTCGCATGAATTTTAAGCTAAACCATGTGTTTCGAATGAATTTGAAGCTAAATCATGTGTTTCGCTTGGATTTGAAGCTAACACGTTCGTTTCACATGCAGTTGAAGCTAAATCATGTATATCACAGGTATTTGATGCTAAACCATTCGTTTCGCATGGATTCTAAGATAAGCCTTCTACTTCGCATTGATTTTAAGCTAAATCAAATGTTTCGCATGGATTTCAAGCTATTTCTTTTTTTTCGCATGCAGTTGAAGCTAAATCATGTATATCACATGTATTTGATGCTAAACCATTTGTTTCGCATGGATTCTAAGATAAGTCTTCTACTTCGCATTGGTTTAAAGTTAAATCCTGTGTTTCGCATGGATTTGAAGCTAACTCATTTGTTTCGCCTGCATTTGAAGCTAAATCATGTATATCACAATTATTTGAAGCTGATCCATTTGTTTCGCATGAATTTTAAGCTAAACCATGTGTTTCGAATGAATTTGAAGCTAAATCATGTGTTTCGCATGGATTTGAAGCTAACGCGTTTGTTTCGCCTGCAGTTGAGGCTGACTCATGTATATCACAAGTATTTGAAGCTGAACCATTTGTTTCGCATGAATATTAGGATAAACCATGTGTTTGGAATGAATTTGAATCTAAATCATGTGTTTCGATTGGATTTGAAGCTAACACGTTCGTTTCATATGCAGTTGAAGCTAAATCATGTATATCACAAGTATTTGAAGCTGAACCATTTGTTTCGCATGAATATTAGGATAAACCATGTGTTTGGAATGAATTTGAATCTAAATCATGTGTTTGAAGCTAACACGTTCGTTTCGCCTGCATTTGAATCTATATCAATTATATCGCAGGTATCTGAAGCTAATTCATTTGTTTCTCATGGATTTGAAGCTAAGCCTTCTACCTCGCATTGATTTGGACCTAAATCATGTGTTTCGCTTGGATTTGAAGCTAACTCGTTTGTTTCGCATGCAGTTGAATCTCAGTCATGTATATCACAAGAATTTGAAGCTAAACAATTTGTATCGCATGGATTTGAAGATAAGCCGTCTACTTCGCATTGATTTGAAGCTAAATCATGTGATTCGCATGGATTGGAGGCTAACTCATTTGCTTCGCCTGCATTTCAAGTTATATCACTTATATTCACAAGTATGTGAAGCTAAATCATTCGTTTCGCATGGATTTGAAGCTAAGCCTTCAACTTCGCGTCGACTTGTTGTTAAATCATGTTTTTCGCTTGGATTTTATAGCTAACTCGTTTGTTTCGCATGCATTTGAATATAAATCATGTATATCACAAGTATTTGAAGCTAAATCATATGTTTCGATTGGATTTGAAACTAAACCATGTGTTTCGCATGAGTTTAATGCTAAATCATGTGTTTCGTTTGCATCTGAAGCTAACTCGTTTGTTTCGCATGCAGTTGAAACTAAATCATGCATATCATAAGTCTTTGAATCTAAACCATTTGTTTCGCATGGATTCGAAGATAAGCCTTCTACTTCGCACTGATTTGAAGCTAAATCATGCGTGTCGCATGGTTTTGAAGATAACTCGTTGGTTTCGCATGCAGTTGACGCTAAATCATGTATATCACAAGTATATCAAGCTGAACCATTTGTTTCGCATGGATTTGACGCTAAGCCTTCTACTTCGCAATGATTTCAAGCTAAATCATGTGTTTCGCATGGATTTCAAGCTAACTCGTTTGTTTCGCCTGCATTTGAAGCTATATCACGTATATCGCAAGTATCTGAAGCTAATTCATTTGTCTCTCATGGATTTGAAGCTAAGCCTTCTACCTCGCATTGATTTGGACCTAAATCATATGTTTCGCATGAATTTGAAGCTAACTCGTTTGTTTCGCAAGCAGTTGTAGATAAATCAAGTATATCAAAAGTATTTGAAGCTAAAGCAATTGATCCGCATGGATATGAAGCTAAGCCTTCTACGTCGCAATTGATTCGAAGCTAAATCATGTGTTTCGTATGGATTTGAATCTGAGTCGTTTGTTTCACATGCAGTTGAAGCTTAATCATGTATATCACAATTATTTGAAGCTGAACCATTTGTTTCGCACGAATATTAAGCTAAACCATCTGTTACGAATGAACTTGAAGCTAAATCATGTGTTCCGCATGGATTTGAAGCTAACTCGTTTGTTTCGCCTGCATTTGAAGCTAAATCTTGTATATCACAACTATTTGAAGCTAAACCACTTGAATCGCATGGGTTTGAAGCTAACTCGTTTGTTTCGCATGATGTTGAAGCTAAATCATGTATATCACAAGTATTTGAAGCTAAACCATTTTATTCCCATGGATTTGAAGCTATGCCTTCTACTTCGCAATGATTTGAAGCTAACTCATGTCTTTCGCTTGGATTTGAAGCTAACTCGATTGTTTCGCCTGCATTTGAAGCTATATCACTTATAGTCGCAAGCATTTGAAGCTAAATCATTCGTTTTGCATGGATTTGAAGCTAAACCCTCTACATCACATTGATTTGAAGCTAAACCAAGTGTTTCGCTTGGACTTGAAGCTGACTCGTCTGTTTCACATGCAGTTGAAGCTAAATCATGTATATCACAAGTTTTTGAAGCTAAACCATTTGATTCGCATTGATTTGAAACTAACCCTTCAACTTCGCATTGATTTGAAGCCAAATCATGTGTTTCGCTTACATGTGAAGCTAACTCGTATGTTTCGCATGTAGTTGAAGCTAAATCATGTGTTCCGCTTGGATTTTAAGCTAACTCGTTTGATTCGCACGCAGTTGAAGATAAATCATGTATATCACAAGTATTTGAAGCTAAACCATTTGATTCGCATGGATTTGAAGATAAGCCTTGTACTTCGCGTTGATTTGAATCTTAATCATGTGTTTCGCATGGATTTCAATCTAACTCGTTTGTTACGCCTGCATTACAAGCTATGTCAATTACTTTCGCTAGTATTTGAAGCTCAATCATTCGTTTCGTATGGATTTGAAGCTAAGCCTACTGGATCCCATTGATTTGAAGGTAAATCTTGATTTTCGTTTGGATTTGAATCTATCTCGTTTGTTTCGCATGCAGTTGAAGCTAAATCATGTATATCACAAGTATTTTAATCTAAACCATTTGTTTCGCATTGATTTGAAGCTAAGCCATATACTTCGCATTGATTTGAAGCTAAATCATGTGATTCGCTTGGATTTGTAGTTAACTCGTTTCTTTGGCATGCATTTGAAGCTAAATCATGTATATCACAAGTATTTGGAGCTAAACCATTTGTTTCGCATGGACTCGAAGATAAGCCTTCTACTTCGCATTTAATTGAAGCTAAATCATGTGTTTCGCATGGATTTGAAGCTAACACGTTTGTTTCGCATGCTATAGACGCTAAATCATGTATATCACAAGTATTTGAAGCTAAACAATCTGTTTCGTGTGGATTCGGAGATCAGCCTTGTACTTCGCATTGATTTAAAGCTTAATCATATCTTTCGCTTGGATTTGAAGCTAACTCGATGGTTTCGCTTGCAGTTGAAGCTAAATCATGTATAAAACAAGTATTTGAAGCTAAACCATATGTTTCGCATGGATTTGAATCTAAGCCTTCTACTTCGCACTGATTCGAAGCTGAATCATGTGTTTCGCTTGAATTTGAAGCTAACACGTCTGTTTCGCATGCAGTTGAAGCAAAATCGCGCATATCACAAATATTTGAAACTAAACCATTTGTTTCGCATGGATTCGAAGATCAGCCTTCTACTTCGCATTGATTTGAAGCTAAATCACGTGTTTCGCATGGATTAGAAGCTAAGCCTTCAACTTCGCGTTGACATGATACTAAATCATGTTTTTCGCTTGGAATTGAAGCAAACTCGTTTGTTTCGCATGCATTTCAAGCTATTTCATTTATATCACAAGTATTTGAAGGTAACTTATTTATTTCGCATGGATTTGATGCTAAGCCTTCTACTTCGCATTGATTTGAAGCTAAATCATATCTTTCGCTTGGATTTGAAGCTAATTCGTTGGATTCGCGTGCAGTTGAAGCTAAATCATGTATAAAACAAGTATTTGAATCTAAACCGTTTGTTTCGCATGGATTTGAAGCTAAGCCTTCTACTTCGCATTGATTTGAAGTTAAATCATGTGTTACGCTTGGATTTGAAGCTCACTCGTTTGTTTCGCCTGCATTTGAAAGTATATCAATTACATCGCAAGTATATGAAGCTAAATAATTTGTGTCGCATGGATGTGATGCTAAGCCTTCTACTTCGCACTGTCCTAAGCAAAATCATGTGTTTCGCAAGGATTTGAAGTTAACACGTTTGTTTAGCATGCAGTTGGATCTATATCACTTATATTAGCAAGTATTTGAAGCCGAATCATTCGTTTCACATGGATTTGAAGCTAATCCTTCTACTTCGCATTGATTAGAATCTAAATTATATGTTCCGCTTGGATTTGAAGCTAACTCGTTTGTTTGGCCTGCATCTGAAACAATATCACATATATTCGCAAGTATTTGAAGCTATATCATTCGTTAGCATGGATTTAAAAGTAAGCCTTCTGTTTCGCATTGATTTGAAGCTAGATCATGCCTTTCCCTTGGATTTGAAGCTAAGCCTTTTACTTCGCAATGATTTGAAGCCATATCATGTGTTTCGCATGGATTTGAAGTTAACTCGTTTTTATCGCCTGCATTTGAAGCTATATCACTAATATCGTAAGTATCTGAAGCTAAATCATTCGTTTCTCATGGTTTTGAAGCTAAGCCATCAACATCGCATTAATTTGAAGCTAAATCATATGATTCGCTTGGATTTGAAGCTAACTCGTTTGTATCGCATATAGTTGAAGCTAAATCATGTATATCACAAGTATTTGAAGCTAAACCATTTGTGTCGCATGAATATAAAGCTAAACCATGTGTTTCGAATGAATTTGAAGTTAAATCATGTGTTTCGCATGGATTCGAAGCTAACACGTTTGATTCGCATGCAGTTGAAGCTAAATCATGTATATCACAAATATTTGAAGCTAATCCATTTGATTCGCTTGGATTTGAAACTAAACCTTGTACTTCGCGTTGATTTGAATCTTAATCATGTGTTTCGCATGGATTTGAATCTAACTCGTTTGTTACGCATGCAGTTGAAGCTAAATCATGCATATCACAGGTATTTGATGCTAAACCATTTGTTTCGCATGGATTCTAAGATAAGTCTTCTACTTCGCATTGATTTGAAGATAAATCCTGTGTTTCGCATGGATTTGAAGCTAACTCGTTTGTTTCGCCTGCATTTGAAGCTAAATCATGTATATCACAATTATTTGAAGCTGATCCATTTGTTTCGCATTAATTTTAAGCTAAACCATGTGTTTCGAATGAATTTGAAGCTAAATCATGTGTTTCGCTTGGATTTGAAGCTAACACGTTCGTTTCACATGCTGTTGAAGCTAAATCATGTATATCACAAGTATTTGAAGCTGAACCATTTGTTTCGCATGAATATTAGGATAAACCATGTGTTTGGAATGAATTTGTAGCTAAATCATGTGTTTCGCATAGATTTGGAGTTAACTCGTTTGTTACGCATGCAGTTCAATATGAATCATGTATAACCCAAGTATTTGAAGCTCAACCATTTGATTCCCATGGATTTGAAGCTATGCCTTCTACTTCGCATTGATTTGGAGTTAAATCCTGTGTTTCGCATGGATTTAAAGCTAACTCGTTTGTTTCGCATGCAGTTGAAGCTAAACCATGTATATCACAAGTATTTGAAGCTAAATCATTTGTTTCGCATGGATTCGAAGATAACCCTTCTACTTCGCATTGATTTGTAGCAAAATCATCTGTTTCGGATAGATTTGAAGCTAAGCCTTCTACCTCGCATGGATTTGAAGATAAATCATATGTTTCGCATGGATTTGAAGCTATTTCGTTTGTTTCGCATGCACTTGAATATAAATCAAGTATATAACAAGTATTTGAAGCTAAACCGTTTGATTCCCATGGATTTGAAGCTATGCCTTCTACTTCGCATTGATTGGAAGTTGAATCATGTGTTTTGCATGTATTTTAAGCTAACTCGATTGTTTCGCCTGCATTCGAAGCTATATCAGTGATATTCCCAAGTATTTGAAGCTAAATCATTCGTTTCGATGAATTTGAAGCTAAGCCTTCTACTTCTCATTGATTTGAAGCTAAATCATGTGTTTCGCCTGCATTTGAAGCTAAATCGTGTATGTCGCAAGTATTTGAAGATAAACCATTCGTTTCGCATGGATTCGAATATCAGCCTTCTACTTCGCATTCATTTGAAGCTAAATCATGTGTTTCGCATGGATTTGAAGCTAACTCGTTTGTTTCGCATTCATTTGAAGCTAAATCATGTATATCACATATAATTGTAGCTAAACCATTTGTTTCGGATGGATTTGAAGCTAACTCGTTTGTTTCGCATGCAGTTGAAGCTAAATCATGTACATCACAAGTATTTGATGCTAAACCATTTGTTTCGCTTGGATTCGAAGATCAGCCTTCTACATCGCATTGATTTGAAGCTAAATCATGAGTTTCGCATGGATTTGAAGCTAACTCGATTGTGTCGCCTGCATTTGAAGCTATATCACTTATATTCGCAAGTATTAGAAGCTAAACCATTCGTTTCGCATGGATTTGACGCTAAGCCTTCTGCTTCGCATTGATTTGAAGTTGAATCATGTGTTTCGCTTGTATTTGAAGCTAACTCGTTTTTTTCGCCTGCATTTGAAGCTACATCATGTATATCACAAGTATTTGAATCTGAACCATTTGATTCCCATGAATAGTACGCTAAACCATGTCTTTCGAACGAATTTGAAGCTAAATCATGTGTTTTGAATGGATTTGAAGCTAACTCGTTTGTTTCACCTGCATTTGAAGCTAAATCATGTATATCACATGTAATAGAAGCTAAACCATTTGTTTCGCATGGATTCGACGATAAGCCTTCTACTTCGCATTGATTTGAATCTAAATCATATTCTTCGCTTGGATTTGAAGCTAACTCATTGGTTTTGCATGCAGTTGAAGCAAAATCACGCATATCACAAGTATTTGAAGCTAAACCATTTGATTCGCATGGATTCGAAGATCAGGCTTCTACATCGCATTGATTTGAAGCTAAATCATGAGTTTCGCATGGATTTGGAGCTAAATCATGTGTTTTGAATGGATTTGAAGTTAACTCGTTTGCTTCCCAAGCAGTTGAAGCTAAATCATGTATATCACAAGTATTTGACTTATTAAACTTGATTCGCATGGATTTCAAACTGAGCCTTCTACTTCGCATTGATTTGACGGTAAATCATGAGTTTCGCATCGATTTGAAGCTGACTCGTTTGTTTCGCCTGCAGTTAAAGCTATATCAATTATAACACAAGTATTTGAATCTGAACCATTTGATTCCCATGAATAGTACGCTAAACCAAGTCTTTCGAATGAATTTGAAGCTAAATCATGTGTTTCGCTTGTATTTGCAGCTAACTGTTTGGTTTCGCATGCAGTTGAAGCTAAATCATGTATATCACAAATATTTGAACTAAACCATTTGTTTCGCATGGATTCGAAGATAAGCCTTCTACTTCGCATTGAATTGAAGCTAAATCATGTATCTCGCATGTATTTGAAGCTAACACGTTTGTTTCGCATGCTGTTGAAGCTAAGTCATGTATAACACAAGTATTTGAAGCCAAATAATCTGTTTCGTGTGGATTCGGAGATCAGCCTTCTACTACGCATTGATTTGAAGCTAAATCATATGTATCGCTTGGATTTGAAGCCAACTCGTTTGTTTCGCATGCAGTTGAAGCAAAATCACGCATATCACAAGTATTTGAAGCTAAACCATTTGATTCGCATGGATGCGAATATCAGCCTTCTACTTCGCATTGATTTGAATCTAAATCATGTGTTTCGCTTGGATTTCAAGCTAACTTGTTTGTTTCGCATGCAGTTGAAGCTAAATCATGTATATCATAAGTATTTGAAGCTAAAGAACTTGATTCGAATGGATTTCAATCTAAGCCTTCTACTTCGCATTGATTTGAGGGTAAATCATGTCTTTTGCATGGATTTAAAGCTAACTCGTTTGTTTCACCTGCATTTGAAGCTATATCAGAGATATTCGCAAGTATTTGAAGCGAAATCATTCGTTTCGCTGGATTTGAAGCTAAGCCTTCTACTTCGCATTGATTTGAATCTAAATCATGTGATTCGCTTGGATTTGAAGCTAACTCGTTGGTTTTGCATGCAGTTGAAGCTAAATCATGTATAAAACAAGTATTTGAAGCTAAACCATTTGTTTCGCATGGATTTGAAGCTAAGCCTTCAACTTCGAGTTGACTTGATGCTAAATCATGCTTTTCGCTTGAATTTTAAGCTAACTCGTTTTTTCGCATGCAGTTGAAGCTAAATCATGTTCATCACAAGTATTTGATGCTGACCCATCTGTTTCGCATGCAGTTGAAGATAAATCATAAATATCACAAGTATTTCAATCTACAACGTTTGATTCGCCCGGATTTGAAGCTAAGCCTTCTACTTCGCATTGATTTGAAGCTAAATCATGAATATCACAAGTATTTGAAGCTACAACTTTTGATTCCCACGGATTTGAAGCTAAGGCTTCTACTTCGCATTGATTTGAGGCTAAATCATGTGTTTCGCTTGCATTTGAAGCTAAGTCGTTTGTTTCGCATGCAGTTGAAGCTAAATCATGTATATCATAAGTATTTGAAGCTAAAGAACTTTATTCGCATGGATTCCAAAGTAAACCTTCTACTTCGCATTGATTTGAATCTAAATCATGTGTTTTGCTTGGATTTGAAGCTAACTCGTTGGATTTGCATGAAGTTGAATCTAAATCATGTATATCACAAGTATTTGAAGCTGAACCATTTGTTTCACATGGATTTGAAGCTAAGCCTTCTACCTCACATTGATTGGAAGTTAAATCATCTGTTTCGCATGGATTTGACGCTAACTCGTTTGTGTCGCCTGCATTTGAATCTATATCACCTATATTCGCAAGTATTTGAAGCTAAACCATTCGTTTCGCATGGATTTGAAGCTAAACCTACTGCTTCGCATTCATTTGAAGCGAAATCATGTGTTTCGCTTGTATTTGCAGCTAACTGTTTGGTTTCGCATGCAGTTGAAGCTAAATCATGTATATCACAAATATTTGAACTAAACCATATGTTTCGCATGGATTCGAAAATAAGCCTTCTACTTCGCACTGAATTGAAGCTAAATCATGTATCTCGCATGTATTTGAAGCTAACACGTTTGTTTCGCATTCTGTTGAAGCTATATCATGTATATCATAAGTATTTGAAGATAAAGAACATTATTCGCATGGATTTCAAACTAGCCTTCTACTTCGCATTGATTTGAAGCTAAATCATGTGTTTCGCCTGGATTTCAAGCTAACTCGATTGTTTCGCATGCAGTTGAAGCTAAATCATGTATAAAACCAGTATTTGAAGCTAAGCCTGCAACTTCGTGTTGACTTGATGCTATCTCATGTTTTTCGCATGGATTTGAAGCTAACTCGATCGTTTCGCTTGCATTTGAAACTAAATCATGCACATCACAAGTATTTGAAGGTGAACCACTTGTTTCGCATGGATTTGAAGATATGCCTTCTACTTCGCATTGATTTGAAGCTAAATCATGTGTTTCGCTTGAATTTGAAACTAACTAGTTTGTTTCGCAATGCAGTTGAAGCTAAATCATGTATATCACAAATATTTGAAGCTAAACAATTTGTTTCGCAAGGATTCGAAGATCAGCCTTCTACTTCGCATTGATAAGAGGCTAAATCATGTGTTTCGCATGGATTTGAAGCTAACTCGTTCGTTTCGCTTGCATTAGAAGCTAAATCATGCACATCACAAGTATTTGAAGCTGAACCACTTGTTTCGCATGGATTTGAAGATATGCCTTCTACTTCGCATTGATTTGAAGCTGCATCATGTGTTTCGTTTGGATTTGAGACTAACTAGTTTGTTTCGCAATGCAGTTGAAGCTAAATCATGTATATCACAGTTATTTGAAGCTAAACCAGTTGATTCGCATGGATTTCAAAATAAGCCTTCTACTTCGCATTGATTTGAAGCTAAATCATGTGTTTCGCTTGGATTTGAAGCTAACTGGATTGTTTCGCATGCAGTTGAAGCTATATCATGTATAAAACCAGTATTTGAAGCTAAACCATTTGTTTCGCATGGATTTGAAGCTAAGCCTTCAACTTCGTGTTGACTTGATGCTAACTCATGTTTTTCGCTTGTTTCGCAATGCAGTTGAAGCTAAATCATGTATATCACAAATTATTTGATGCTAAACCATTTGATTCGCATGGATTTCAAAATAAGCCTTCTACTTCGCATTGATTTGAAGCTAAATCATGTGTTTCGCATGGATTTGAAGCTAACTCGTGTGTTTCGCATGCATTTGAAGCTAAATTATGTACATCACAAGTATTTGAAGCTGAACCACTTGTTTCGCATGGATTTGAAGATAAGCCTTCTACTTCGCATTGATTTGAAGCTAAATCATGTGTTTCGCTTGGATTTGAAGCTAACTCGATTGTTTCGCATGCAGTTGAAGCTATATCATGTATAAAACCAGTATTTGAAGCTAAACCATTTGTTTCGCATGGATTCGAAGCTAAGCCTTCAACTTCGTGTTGACTTGATGCTAACTCATGTTTTTCGCTTGGATTTGGAGCTAACTCGTGTCTCATGCATTTGAAGCGTAATCCTGTATATCACAAATATTTGAAGCTAAACATGTTTTTCGCCTGGATTTCAAGCTAACTCGTTTGTTTCGCATGCATTTGAAACTAAATCATGCACATCACAAGTATTTCAAGCTGAACCACTTGTTTCGCATGGATTTGAAGATAAGCCTTCTACTTCGCATTGATTTGAAGCTGCATCATGTGTTTCGTTTGGATTTGAGACTAACAAGTTTGTTTCGCAATGCAGTTGAAGCTAAATCATGTATATCACAGTTATTTGAAGCTAAACCAGTTGATTCGCATGGATTTCAAAATAAGCCTTCTACTTCGCATTGATTTGAAGCGAAATCATGTGTTTCGCTTGGATTTGAAGCTAACTCGATTGTTTCGCATGCAGTTGAAGCTAAATCATGTATAAAACCAGTATTTGAAGCTAACCCTGCAACTTCGTGTTGACTTGATGCTAACTCATGTTTTTCGCATGGATTTGAAGCTAACTCGATCGTTTCGCTTGCATTTGAAACTAAATCATGCACATCACATGTATTTGAAGCTGAACCACTTGTTTCGCATGGATTTGAAGATAAGCCTTCTACTTCGCATTGATTTGAAGCTAAATCATGTGTTTCGCTTGAATTTGAAACTAACTAGTTAGTTTCGCAATGCAGTTGAAGCTAAATCATGTATATCACAAATATTTGAAGCTAAACAATTTGTTTCGCAAGGATTCGAAGATCAGCCTTCTACTTCGCATTGATAAGAGGCTAAATCATGTGTTTCGCTTGGATTTGAAGCTAACTCGTTCGTTTCGCTTGCATTTGAAGCTAAATCATGCACATCACAAGTATTTGAAGCTGAACCACTTGTTTCGCATGGATTTGAAGATATACCTTCTACTTCGCATTGATTTGAAGCTAAATCATGTGTTTCGCTTGGATTTGAAACTAACTAGTTTGTTTCGCAATGCAGTTGAAGCTAAATCATGTATATCACAATTATTTGAATCTGAACCATTTGATTCCCATGAATAGTACGCTAAACCATGTCTTTCGAACGAATTTGACGCTAAATCATGTGTTTTGAATGGATTTGAAGTTAACTCGTTTGTTTCACCTGCATTTGAAGCTAAATCATGTATATCACATATAATTGAAGCTAAACCATTTGTTTCGCATGGATTCGAAGATAAGCCTTCTACTTCGCATTGATTTGAATCTAAATCATATGTTTCGCTTGGATTTGAAGCTAACTCGTTTGTATCGCTTGCATTTGAAACTATATCACTTATATTCGCAAATATTTGAAGCTAAACCATTCGTTTCGCATGGATTCGAAGATCAGCCTTCTACTTCGCATTGATTTGAAGCTAAATCATGAGTTTCGCATGTTTTTGAAGCTAAATCATGTGTTTAGAATGGATTTGAAGATAACTCGTTTCCTTCCCAAGCAGTTGAAGCTAAATCATGTATATCATAAGTATTTGAAACTGAAGAACTTGATACGCATGGATTTCAAACTGAGCCTTCTACTTCGCATTGATTTGAAGGTAAGTCGTGCCTTTTGCATGGATTTAAAGCTAACTCGTTTGTTTCGCCTGCATTTGAAGCTATATCAGTGATATTCGCAAGTATTTGAAGCTAAATCATTCGTTTCGCTGGATTTGAAGCTAAGCCTTCTACTTCGCATTGATTTGATTCTAAATCATGTGTTTCGCTTGGATTTGAAGCTAACTCGTTGGTTTTGCATGAAGTTGAATCTAAATCATGTATATCACAAGTATTTGAAGCTGAACCATTTGTTTCACATAGATTTGAAGCTAAGCCTTCTACTTCATATTGATTGGAAGTTAAATCATGTGTTTCGCATGGATTTGAAGCTAACTCGTTTGTGTCGTCTGCATTTGAAGCTATATCACTTATATTCGCAACTATTTGAAGCTAAACCATTCGTTTCGCATGGATTTGACGCTAAGCCTTCTGCTTCGCATTGATTTGAAGTTGAATGATGTGTTTCGCTTGTATTTGAAGCTAATTCCTTTTTTTCGCCTGCATTTGAAGCTATATCATGTATATCACAAGTATTTGAATCTGAACCATTTGATTCCCATGAATAGTACGCTAAACCATGTCTTTCGAACGAATTTGACGCTAAATCATGTGTTTTGAATGGATTTGAAGTTAACTCGTTTGTTTCACCTGCATTTGAAGCTAAATCATGTATATCACATATAATTGAAGCTAAACCATTTGTTTCGCATGGATTCGAAGATAAGCCTTCTACTTCGCATTGATTTGAAGCTAAATCATGTGTTTCGCTTGGATTTGAAACTAACTAGTTTGTTTCGCAATGCAGTTGAAGCTAAATCATGTATATCACAATTATTTAAATCTGAACCATTTGATTCCCATGAATAGTACGCTAAACCATGTCTTTCGAACGAATTTGACGCTAAATCATGTGTTTTGAATGGATTTGAAGTTAACTCGTTTGTTTCACCTGCATTTGAAGCTAAATCATGTATATCACATATAATTGAAGCTAAACCATTTGTTTCGCATGGATTCGAAGATAAGCCTTCTACTTCGCATTGATTTGAATCTAAATCATATGTTTCGCTTGGATTTGAAGCTAACTCGTTTGTATCGCTTGCATTTGAAACTATATCACTTATATTCGCAAATATTTGAAGCTAAACCATTCGTTTCGCATGGATTCGAAGATCAGCCTTCTACTTCGCATTGATTTGAAGCTAAATCATGAGTTTCGCATGTTTTTGAAGCTAAATCATGTGTTTAGAATGGATTTGAAGATAACTCGTTTCCTTCCCAAGCAGTTGAAGCTAAATCATGTATATCATAAGTATTTGAAACTGAAGAACTTGATACGCATGGATTTCAAACTGAGCCTTCTACTTCGCATTGATTTGAAGGTAAGTCGTGCCTTTTGCATGGATTTAAAGCTAACTCGTTTGTTTCGCCTGCATTTGAAGCTATATCAGTGATATTCGCAAGTATTTGAAGCTAAATCATTCGTTTCGCTGGATTTGAAGCTAAGCCTTCTACTTCGCATTGATTTGATTCTAAATCATGTGTTTCGCTTGGATTTGAAGCTAACTCGTTGGTTTTGCATGAAGTTGAATCTAAATCATGTATATCACAAGTATTTGAAGCTGAACCATTTGTTTCACATAGATTTGAAGCTAAGCCTTCTACTTCATATTGATTGGAAGTTAAATCATGTGTTTCGCATGGATTTGAAGCTAACTCGTTTGTGTCGTCTGCATTTGAAGCTATATCACTTATATTCGCAACTATTTGAAGCTAAACCATTCGTTTCGCATGGATTTGACGCTAAGCCTTCTGCTTCGCATTGATTTGAAGTTGAATGATGTGTTTCGCTTGTATTTGAAGCTAATTCCTTTTTTTCGCCTGCATTTGAAGCTATATCATGTATATCACAAGTATTTGAATCTGAACCATTTGATTCCCATGAATAGTACGCTAAACCATGTCTTTCGAACGAATTTGACGCTAAATCATGTGTTTTGAATGGATTTGAAGTTAACTCGTTTGTTTCACCTGCATTTGAAGCTAAATCATGTATATCACATATAATTGAAGCTAAACCATTTGTTTCGCATGGATTCGAAGATAAGCCTTCTACTTCGCATTGATTTGAATCTAAATCATATGTTTCGCTTGGATTTGAAGCTAACTCGTTTGTATCGCTTGCATTTGAAACTATATCACTTATATTCGCAAATATTTGAAGCTAAACCATTCGTTTCGCATGGATTCGAAGATCAGCCTTCTACTTCGCATTGATTTGAAGCTAAATCATGAGTTTCGCATGTTTTTGAAGCTAAATCATGTGTTTAGAATGGATTTGAAGATAACTCGTTTCCTTCCCAAGCAGTTGAAGCTAAATCATGTATATCATAAGTATTTGAAACTGAAGAACTTGATACGCATGGATTTCAAACTGAGCCTTCTACTTCGCATTGATTTGAAGGTAAGTCGTGCCTTTTGCATGGATTTAAAGCTAACTCGTTTGTTTCGCCTGCATTTGAAGCTATATCAGTGATATTCGCAAGTATTTGAAGCTAAATCATTCGTTTCGCTGGATTTGAAGCTAAGCCTTCTACTTCGCATTGATTTGATTCTAAATCATGTGTTTCGCTTGGATTTGAAGCTAACTCGTTGGTTTTGCATGAAGTTGAATCTAAATCATGTATATCACAAGTATTTGAAGCTGAACCATTTGTTTCACATAGATTTGAAGCTAAGCCTTCTACTTCATATTGATTGGAAGTTAAATCATGTGTTTCGCATGGATTTGAAGCTAACTCGTTTGTGTCGTCTGCATTTGAAGCTATATCACTTATATTCGCAACTATTTGAAGCTAAACCATTCGTTTCGCATGGATTTGACGCTAAGCCTTCTGCTTCGCATTGATTTGAAGTTGAATGATGTGTTTCGCTTGTATTTGAAGCTAATTCCTTTTTTTCGCCTGCATTTGAAGCTATATCATGTATATCACAAGTATTTGAATCTGAACCATTTGATTCCCATGAATAGTACGCTAAACCATGTCTTTCGAACGAATTTGACGCTAAATCATGTGTTTTGAATGGATTTGAAGTTAACTCGTTTGTTTCACCTGCATTTGAAGCTAAATCATGTATATCACATATAATTGAAGCTAAACCATTTGTTTCGCATGGATTCGAAGATAAGCCTTCTACTTCGCATTGATTTGAATCTAAATCATATGTTTCGCTTGGATTTGAAGCTAACTCGTTTGTATCGCTTGCATTTGAAACTATATCACTTATATTCGCAAATATTTGAAGCTAAACCATTCGTTTCGCATGGATTCGAAGATCAGCCTTCTACTTCGCATTGATTTGAAGCTAAATCATGAGTTTCGCATGTTTTTGAAGCTAAATCATGTGTTTAGAATGGATTTGAAGATAACTCGTTTCCTTCCCAAGCAGTTGAAGCTAAATCATGTATATCATAAGTATTTGAAACTGAAGAACTTGATACGCATGGATTTCAAACTGAGCCTTCTACTTCGCATTGATTTGAAGGTAAGTCGTGCCTTTTGCATGGATTTAAAGCTAACTCGTTTGTTTCGCCTGCATTTGAAGCTATATCAGTGATATTCGCAAGTATTTGAAGCTAAATCATTCGTTTCGCTGGATTTGAAGCTAAGCCTTCTACTTCGCATTGATTTGATTCTAAATCATGTGTTTCGCTTGGATTTGAAGCTAACTCGTTGGTTTTGCATGAAGTTGAATCTAAATCATGTATATCACAAGTATTTGAAGCTGAACCATTTGTTTCACATAGATTTGAAGCTAAGCCTTCTACTTCATATTGATTGGAAGTTAAATCATGTGTTTCGCATGGATTTGAAGCTAACTCGTTTGTGTCGTCTGCATTTGAAGCTATATCACTTATATTCGCAACTATTTGAAGCTAAACCATTCGTTTCGCATGGATTTGACGCTAAGCCTTCTGCTTCGCATTGATTTGAAGTTGAATGATGTGTTTCGCTTGTATTTGAAGCTAATTCGTTTTTTTCGCCTGCATTTGAAGCTATATCATGTATATCACAAGTATTTGAATCTGAACCATTTGATTCCCATGAATAGTACGCTAAACCATGTCTTTCGAACGAATTTGACGCTAAATCATGTGTTTTGAATGGATTTGAAGTTAACTCGTTTGTTTCACCTGCATTTGAAGCTAAATCATGTATATCACATATAATTGAAGCTAAACCATTTGTTTCGCATGGATTCGAAGATAAGCCTTCTACTTCGCATTGATTTGAATCTAAATCATATGTTTCGCTTGGATTTGAAGCTAACTCGTTTGTATCGCTTGCATTTGAAGCTATATCACTTATATTCGCAAATATTTGTAGCTAAACCATTCGTTTCGCATGGATTCGAAGATCAGCCTTCTACTTCGCATTGATTTGAAGCTAAATCATGAGTTTCGCATGTTTTTGAAGCTAAATCATGTGTTTAGAATGGATTTGAAGCTATATCAGTGATATTCCCAAGTATTTGAAGCTAAATCATTCGTTTCGATGAATTTGAAGCTAAGCCTTCTACTTCGCATTGATTTGAAGCTAAATCATGTGTTTCGCATGGATTTGAAGCTAACTCGTTTGTTTCGCATGCAATTGAAGCTAAATCATGTATATCACAAGTATTTGAACTAAACCATTTGTTTCGCATGGATTCGAAGATAAGCCTTCTACTTCGCATTGAATTGAAGCTAAATCATGTATCTCGCATGTATTTGAAGCTAACACGTTTGTTTCGCATGCTGTTGAAGATAAGTCATGTATAACACAAGTATTTGAAGCAAAACAATCTATTTCGTGTGGATTCGAAGATCAGCCTTCTACTTCGCATTGATTTGAAGCTAAATCATGTGTTTCGCATGGATTTGAAGCTAACTCGTTTGTTTCGCTTGCTGTTGAAGCTAAATCAAGTATGTCACAAGTATTTGAATATAAACCATTTGTTTCGCATGGATTTGAAGCTAACTCGGTTGTGTCGCTTGCATTTGAAGCTATATCACTTATATTCGCAAGTATTTGAAGCTAAACCATTCGTTTCGCATGGATTTGAAGCTAAGCCTTCTACTTCGCATTGATTTGATTCTAAATCATGTGTTTCGCTTGGATTTGAAGCAAACACGTTTGTTTCGCATGCTGTTGAAGCTAAATCATGTATATCACAAGTATTTGGAACTAAATAATCTGTTTCGTGTGGATTCGAAGATCAGCCTTCTACTTCGCATTGATTTGAAACTAAATCATGTGTTTCGCTTGGATTTGAAGATAACTCGTTTGTTTCGCATGCAGTTGAACCTAAATCATGTTCATCACAAGTATTTGAAGCTGAACCATCTGTTTCGCATGCAGTTGTAGCTACATCATAAATATCACAAGTATTTGAAGCTATAACTTTTGATTCGCACGGATTTGAAGCTAAGCCTTCTATTTCGAATTGATTTGAATCTAAATCATATGTTTCGCTTGGAATTGAAGCTAACACGTTGGTTTTGCATGAAGTTGAATCTAAATCATGTATATCACAAGTATTTGAAGCTGAACCATTCGTTTCACATAGATTTGAAGCTAAGCCTTCTACTTCACATTGATTGGAATTTGAATCATGTGTTTTGCATGTATTTTAAGCTAACTCGTTTGTTTCGCCTGCAGTTGAAGCTATATCAGTGATATTCGCAAATATTTGAAGCTAAATCATTCGTTTCGATGAATTTGAAACTAAGCCTTCTACTTCGCATTGATTTGAAGCTAAATCATGTGTTTCGCATGGATTTGAAGCTAACTCGTTTGTTTCGCATGCAATTGAAGCTAAATCAAGTATGTCACAAGTATTTGAAGCTAAAGAACTTTATTCGCATGGATTTCAAACTAAGCCTTCTACTTCGCATTGATTCGAAGGTAAATCATGTCTATTTCATGGATTTAAAGCTAACTCGTTTGCTTCACCTGCATTTGAAGCTATATCAGAGATATTCGCAAGCATTTGAAGCTAAGTCATTCGTTTCGCTGGATTTGAAGCTAAGCCTTCTACTCCGCATTGATTTGAATCTAAATCATGTGTTTCGCTTGGATTTGAAGCTAACTCATTGGTTTTGCATGCAGTTGAAGCAAAATCACGCATATCACAAGTATTTGAAGCTAAACCATTTGATTCGCATGGATTCGAAGATCAGCCTTCTACATCGCATTGATTTGAAGCTAAATCATGAGTTTCGCATGGATTTGGAGCTAAATCATGTGTTTAGAATGGATTTGAAGATAACTCGTTTCCTTCCCAAGCAGTTGAAGCTAAATCATGTATATCATAAGTATTTGAAACTGAAGAACTTGATACGCATGGATTTCAAACTGAGCCTTCTACTTCGCATTGATTTGAAGGTAAGTCGTGCCTTTTGCATGGATTTAAAGCTAACTCGTTTGTTTCGCCTGCATTTGAAGCTATATCAGTGATATTCGCAAGTATTTGAAGCTAAATCATTCGTTTCGCTGGATTTGAAGCTAAGGCTTCTACTTCGCATTGATTTGATTCTAAATCATGTGTTTCGCTTGGATTTGAAGCTAACTCGATTGTGTCGCCTGCATTTGAAGCTATATCACTTATATTCGCAAGTATTAGAAGCTAAACCATTCGTTTCGCATGGATTTGACGCTAAGCCTTCTGCTTCGCATTGATTTGAAGTTGAATCATGTGTTTCGCTTGTATTTGAAGCTAACTCGTTTTTTTCGCCTGCATTTGAAGCTATATCATGTATATAACAAGTATTTGAATCTGAACCATTTGATTCCCATGAATAGTACGCTAAACCATGTCTTTCGAACGAATTTGAAGCTAAATCATGTGTTTTGAATGGATTTGAAGCTAACTCGTTTGTTTCACCTGCATTTGAAGCTAAATCATGTATATCACATATAATTGAAGCTAAACCATTTGTTTCGCATGGATTCGAAGATAAGCCTTCTACTTCGCATTGATTTGAATCTAAATCATATTTTTCGCTTGGATTTGAAGCTAACTGGTTTGTTTCGCATGCTGTTGAAGCTAAATCATGTATATCACAAGTATTTGAAGCTGAACCATTTGTTTCACATAGATTTGAAGCTCAGCCTACTACTTCACATTGATTGGAAGTTGAATCATGTGTTTTGCATGTATTTTAAGCTAACTCGTTTGTTTCGCCTGCATTTGAAGCTATATCAGTGATATTCCCAAGTATTTGAAGCTAAATCATTCGTTTCGATGAATTTGAAGCTAAGCCTTCTACTTCGCATTGATTTGAAGCTAAATCATGTGTTTCGCATGGATTTGAAGCTAACTCGTTTGTTTCGCATGCAATTGAAGCTAAATCATGTATATCACAAGTATTTGAACTAAACCATTTGTTTCGCATGGATTCGAAGATAAGCCTTCTACTTCGCATTGAATTGAAGCTAAATCATGTATCTCGCATGTATTTGAAGCTAACACGTTTGTTTCGCATGCTGTTGAAGATAAGTCATGTATAACACAAGTATTTGAAGCGAAACAATCTATTTCGTGTGGATTCGAAGATCAGCCTTCTACTTCGCATTGATTTGAAGCTAAATCATGTGTTTCGCATGGATTTGAAGCTAACTCTTTTGTTTCGCTTGCTGTTGAAGCTAAATCAAGTATGTCACAAGTATTTGAATATAAACCATTTGTTTCGCATGGATTTGAAGCTAACTCGGTTGTGTCGCTTGCATTTGAAGCTATATCACTTATATTCGCAAGTATTTGAAGCTAAACCATTCGTTTCGCATGGATTTGAAGCTAAGCCTTCTACTTCGCATTGATTTGATTCTAAATCATGTGTTTCGCTTGGATTTGAAGCAAACACGTTTGTTTCGCATGCTGTTGAAGCTAAATCATGTATATCACAAGTATTTGGAACTAAATAATCTGTTTCGTGTGGATTCGAAGATCAGCCTTCTACTTCGCATTGATTTGAAACTAAATCATGTGTTTCGCTTGGATTTGAAGATAACTCGTTTGTTTCGCATGCAGTTGAACCTAAATCATGTTCATCACAAGTATTTGAAGCTGAACCATCTGTTTCGCATGCAGTTGTAGCTACATCATAAATATCACAAGTATTTGAAGCTATAACTTTTGATTCGCACGGATTTGAAGCTAAGCCTTCTATTTCGAATTGATTTGAATCTAAATCATATGTTTCGCTTGGAATTGAAGCTAACACGTTGGTTTTGCATGAAGTTGAATCTAAATCATGTATATCACAAGTATTTGAAGCTGAACCATTCGTTTCACATAGATTTGAAGCTAAGCCTTCTACTTCACATTGATTGGAATTTGAATCATGTGTTTTGCATGTATTTTAAGCTAACTCGTTTGTTTCGCCTGCAGTTGAAGCTATATCAGTGATATTCGCAAATATTTGAAGCTAAATCATTCGTTTCGATGAATTTGAAACTAAGCCTTCTACTTCGCATTGATTTGAAGCTAAATCATGTGTTTCGCATGGATTTGAAGCTAACTCGTTTGTTTCGCATGCAATTGAAGCTAAGTCATGTATAACACAAGTATTTGAAGCCAAATAATCTGTTTCGTGTGGATTCGGAGATCAGCCTTCTACTACGCATTGATTTGAAGCTAAATCATATGTATCGCTTGGATTTGAAGCCAACTCGTTTGTTTCGCATGCAGTTGAAGCAAAATCACGCATATCACAAGTATTTGAAGCTAAACCATTTGATTCGCATGGATGCGAATATCAGCCTTCTACTTCGCATTGATTTGAATCTAAATCATGTGTTTCGCTTGGATTTCAAGCTAACTTGTTTGTTTCGCATGCAGTTGAAGCTAAATCATGTATATCATAAGTATTTGAAGCTAAAGAACTTGATTCGAATGGATTTCAATCTAAGCCTTCTACTTCGCATTGATTTGAGGGTAAATCATGTCTTTTGCATGGATTTAAAGCTAACTCGTTTGTTTCACCTGCATTTGAAGCTATATCAGAGATATTCGCAAGTATTTGAAGCGAAATCATTCGTTTCGCTGGATTTGAAGCTAAGCCTTCTACTTCGCATTGATTTGAATCTAAATCATGTGATTCGCTTGGATTTGAAGCTAACTCGTTGGTTTTGCATGCAGTTGAAGCTAAATCATGTATAAAACAAGTATTTGAAGCTAAACCATTTGTTTCGCATGGATTTGATGCTAAGCCTTCAACTTCGAGTTGACTTGATGCTAAATCATGCTTTTCGCTTGAATTTTAAGCTAACTCGTTTTTTCGCATGCAGTTGAAGCTAAATCATGTTCATCACAAGTATTTGATGCTGACCCATCTGTTTCGCATGCAGTTGAAGATAAATCATAAATATCACAAGTATTTCATTCTACAACGTTTGATTCGCCCGGATTTGAAGCTAAGCCTTCTACTTCGCATTGATTTGAAGCTAAATCATGAATATCACAAGTATTTGAAGCTACAACTTTTGATTCCCACGGATTTGAAGCTAAGGCTTCTACTTCGCATTGATTTGAGGCTAAATCATGTGTTTCGCTTGCATTTGAAGCTAAGTCGTTTGTTTCGCATGCAGTTGAAGCTAAATCATGTATATCATAAGTATTTGAAGCTAAAGAACTTTATTCGCATGGATTTCAAACTAAACCTTCTACTTCGCATTGATTTGAATCTAAATCATGTGTTTTGCTTGGATTTGAAGCTAACTCGTTGGATTTGCATGAAGTTGAATCTAAATCATGTATATCACAAGTATTTGAAGCTGAACCATTTGTTTCACATGGATTTGAAGCTAAGCCTTCTACCTCACATTGATTGGAAGTTAAATCATGTGTTTCGCATGGATTTGACGCTAACTCGTTTGTGTCGCCTGCATTTGAATCTATATCACCTATATTCGCAAGTATTTGAAGCTAAACCATTCGTTTCGCATGGATTTGAAGCTAAACCTACTGCTTCGCATTCATTTGAAGCGAAATCATGTGTTTCGCTTGTATTTGCAGCTAACTGTTTGGTTTCGCATGCAGTTGAAGCTAAATCATGTATATCACAAATATTTGAACTAAACCATATGTTTCGCATGGATTCGAAAATAAGCCTTCTACTTCGCACTGAATTGAAGCTAAATCATGTATCTCGCATGTATTTGAAGCTAACACGTTTGTTTCGCATTCTGTTGAAGCTATATCATGTATATCATAAGTATTTGAAGATAAAGAACATTATTCGCATGGATTTCAAACTAGCCTTCTACTTCGCATTGATTTGAAGCTAAATCATGTGTTTCGCCTGGATTTCAAGCTAACTCGATTGTTTCGCATGCAGTTGAAGCTAAATCATGTATAAAACCAGTATTTGAAGCTAAGCCTGCAACTTCGTGTTGACTTGATGCTATCTCATGTTTTTCGCATGGATTTGAAGCTAACTCGATCGTTTCGCTTGCATTTGAAACTAAATCATGCACATCACAAGTATTTGAAGGTGAACCACTTGTTTCGCATGGATTTGAAGATATGCCTTCTACTTCGCATTGATTTGAAGCTAAATCATGTGTTTCGCTTGAATTTGAAACTAACTAGTTTGTTTCGCAATGCAGTTGAAGCTAAATCATGTATATCACAAATATTTGAAGCTAAACAATTTGTTTCGCAAGGATTCGAAGGTCAGCCTTCTACTTCGCATTGATAAGAGGCTAAATCATGTGTTTCGCATGGATTTGAAGCTAACTCGTTCGTTTCGCTTGCATTAGAAGCTAAATCATGCACATCACAAGTATTTGAAGCTGAACCACTTGTTTCGCATGGATTTGAAGATATGCCTTCTACTTCGCATTGATTTGAAGCTGCATCATGTGTTTCGTTTGGATTTGAGACTAACTAGTTTGTTTCGCAATGCAGTTGAAGCTAAATCATGTATATCACAGTTATTTGAAGCTAAACCAGTTGATTCGCATGGATTTCAAAATAAGCCTTCTACTTCGCATTGATTTGAAGCTAAATCATGTGTTTCGCTTGGATTTGAAGCTAACTGGATTGTTTCGCATGCAGTTGAAGCTATATCATGTATAAAACCAGTATTTGAAGCTAAACCATTTGTTTCGCATGGATTTGAAGCTAAGCCTTCAACTTCGTGTTGACTTGATGCTAACTCATGTTTTTCGCTTGTTTCGCAATGCAGTTGAAGCTAAATCATGTATATCACAAATTATTTGATGCTAAACCATTTGATTCGCATGGATTTCAAAATAAGCCTTCTACTTCGCATTGATTTGAAGCTAAATCATGTGTTTCGCATGGATTTGAAGCTAACTCGTGTGTTTCGCATGCATTTGAAGCTAAATTATGTACATCACAAGTATTTGAAGCTGAACCACTTGTTTCGCATGGATTTGAAGATAAGCCTTCTACTTCGCATTGATTTGAAGCTAAATCATGTGTTTCGCTTGGATTTGAAGCTAACTCGATTGTTTCGCATGCAGTTGAAGCTATATCATGTATAAAACCAGTATTTGAAGCTAAACCATTTGTTTCGCATGGATTCGAAGCTAAGCCTTCAACTTCGTGTTGACTTGATGCTAACTCATGTTTTTCGCTTGGATTTGGAGCTAACTCGTGTCTCATGCATTTGAAGCGTAATCCTGTATATCACAAATATTTGAAGCTAAACATGTTTTTCGCCTGGATTTCAAGCTAACTCGTTTGTTTCGCATGCATTTGAAACTAAATCATGCACATCACAAGTATTTCAAGCTGAACCACTTGTTTCGCATGGATTTGAAGATAAGCCTTCTACTTCGCATTGATTTGAAGCTGCATCATGTGTTTCGTTTGGATTTGAGACTAACAAGTTTGTTTCGCAATGCAGTTGAAGCTAAATCATGTATATCACAGTTATTTGAAGCTAAACCAGTTGATTCGCATGGATTTCAAAATAAGCCTTCTACTTCGCATTGATTTGAAGCGAAATCATGTGTTTCGCTTGGATTTGAAGCTAACTCGATTGTTTCGCATGCAGTTGAAGCTAAATCATGTATAAAACCAGTATTTGAAGCTAACCCTGCAACTTCGTGTTGACTTGATGCTAACTCATGTTTTTCGCATGGATTTGAAGCTAACTCGATCGTTTCGCTTGCATTTGAAACTAAATCATGCACATCACATGTATTTGAAGCTGAACCACTTGTTTCGCATGGATTTGAAGATAAGCCTTCTACTTCGCATTGATTTGAAGCTAAATCATGTGTTTCGCTTGAATTTGAAACTAACTAGTTAGTTTCGCAATGCAGTTGAAGCTAAATCATGTATATCACAAATATTTGAAGCTAAACAATTTGTTTCGCAAGGATTCGAAGATCAGCCTTCTACTTCGCATTGATAAGAGGCTAAATCATGTGTTTCGCTTGGATTTGAAGCTAACTCGTTCGTTTCGCTTGCATTTGAAGCTAAATCATGCACATCACAAGTATTTGAAGCTGAACCACTTGTTTCGCATGGATTTGAAGATATACCTTCTACTTCGCATTGATTTGAAGCTAAATCATGTGTTTCGCTTGGATTTGAAACTAACTAGTTTGTTTCGCAATGCAGTTGAAGCTAAATCATGTATATCACAATTATTTGAATCTGAACCATTTGATTCCCATGAATAGTACGCTAAACCATGTCTTTCGAACGAATTTGACGCTAAATCATGTGTTTTGAATGGATTTGAAGTTAACTCGTTTGTTTCACCTGCATTTGAAGCTAAATCATGTATATCACATATAATTGAAGCTAAACCATTTGTTTCGCATGGATTCGAAGATAAGCCTTCTACTTCGCATTGATTTGAATCTAAATCATATGTTTCGCTTGGATTTGAAGCTAACTCGTTTGTATCGCTTGCATTTGAAGCTATATCACTTATATTCGCAAATATTTGAAGCTAAACCATTCGTTTCGCATGGATTCGAAGATCAGCCTTCTACTTCGCATTGATTTGAAGCTAAATCATGAGTTTCGCATGTTTTTGAAGCTAAATCATGTGTTTAGAATGGATTTGAAGATAACTCGTTTCCTTCCCAAGCAGTTGAAGCTAAATCATGTATATCATAAGTATTTGAAACTGAAGAACTTGATACGCATGGATTTCAAACTGAGCCTTCTACTTCGCATTGATTTGAAGGTAAGTCGTGCCTTTTGCATGGATTTAAAGCTAACTCGTTTGTTTCGCCTGCATTTGAAGCTATATCAGTGATATTCGCAAGTATTTGAAGCTAAATCATTCGTTTCGCTGGATTTGAAGCTAAGCCTTCTACTTCGCATTGATTTGATTCTAAATCATGTGTTTCGCTTGGATTTGAAGCTAACTCGATTGTGTCGCCTGCATTTGAAGCTATATCACTTATATTCGCAAGTATTAGAAGCTAAACCATTCGTTCCGCATGGATTTGACGCTAAGCCTTCTGCTTCGCATTGATTTGAAGTTGAATCATGTGTTTCGCTTGTATTTGAAGCTAACTCGTTTTTTTCGCCTGCATTTGAAGCTATATCATGTATATAACAAGTATTTGAATCTGAACCATTTGATTCCCATGAATAGTACGCTAAACCATGTCTTTCGAACGAATTTGAAGCTAAATCATGTGTTTTGAATGGATTTGAAGCTAACTCGTTTGTTTCACCTGCATTTGAAGCTAAATCATGTATATCACATATAATTGAAGCTAAACCATTTGTTTGGCATGGATTCGAAGATAAGCCTTCTACTTCGCATTGATTTGAATCTAAATCATATTTTTCGCTTGGATTTGAAGCTAACTGGTTTGTTTCGCATGCTGTTGAAGCTAAATCATGTATATCACAAGTATTTGAAGCTGAACCATTTGTTTCACATAGATTTGAAGCTCAGCCTACTACTTCACATTGATTGGAAGTTGAATCATGTGTTTTGCATGTATTTTAAGCTAACTCGTTTGTTTCGCCTGCATTTGAAGCTAAATCATGCACATCACAGGTAATTGAAGCTGAACCACTTGTTTCGCATGGATTTGAAGATAAGCCTTCTACTTTGCATTGATTTGAAGCTAAATCATGTGTTTCGCTTGGATTTCAAGCTAACTCGTTTGTTTCGCATGCAATTGAAGCTAAATCATGTATATCACAATTATTTGAAGCTAAACCATTTGATTCGCATGGATTTCAAAATAAGCCTTCTACTTCGCATTGATTTTAATCTAAATCATGTGTTTCGCTTGGATTTCAAGCTAACTCGTTTGTTTCACATGTAATTGAAGTTAAATAATGTATGAAACAAGTATTTGAAGCTAAAGCATTTGTTTCGCAAGGATTCGAAGATCAGCCTTCTACTTCGCATTGATAAGAAGCTAAATCATGTGTTTTGCATGGATTTGAAGCTAACTCGTTCGTTTCGCTTGCATTTGAAGCTAAATCATGCACATCACAAGTATTTGAAGCTGAACCACTTGTTTCGCATGGATTTGAAGATAAGCCTTCTACTTCGCATTGATTTGAAGCTAAATCATGTGTTTCGCATGGATTTGAAGCTAACTCGTTCGTTTCGCTTGCATTTGAAGCTAAATCATGCACCTCACAAGTATTTGAAGCTGAACCATTTGATTCGCATGGATTTCAAAATAAGCCTTCTACTTCGCATTGATTTTAATCTAAATCATCTGTTTCGCATGGATTTAAAGCTATATCGTTTGTTTCGCATGCAGTTGAAGATAAATCATGTATATCACAGGTATTTGAAGCTAAACCATTTGTTTCACATGGATTTGAAGGTAAGCCTTCTACTTCGCATTGATTTGAAGCTAAATCATGTGTTTCGCTTGGATTTCAAGCTAACTCGTTTGTTTCGCATGCAGTTGAAGCTGAATCATGTATATCCCAATTATTTGAAGCTCAACCATTTGATTCGCATGGATTTGAAGATAAGCCTTCTACTTCGCATTGATTTTAATCTAAATCATGTGTTTCGCATGGATTTGAAGCTAAGTCGTTCATTTCGCATGCAGTTGAAGATAAATCATCTATATCACAGGTATTTGAAGCTAAACCATTTGTTTCGCGTGGATTCGAAGATAAGCCATCTAAATCGCATTGATTTCAAGCTAAATCATATGTTTCGCATAGATTTGAAGCTAACTCGCTAGTTTTGCATGCTGTTGAAGCTAAATCATGTATATCACAAGTATTTGAAGCTGAACCATTTGTTTCGCAAGGATTCGAAGATCAGCCTTCTACTTCGCATTGATAAGAAGCTAAATCATGTGTTTCGCATGGATTTGAAGCTAACTCGTTCGTTTCGCTTGCATTTGAAGTTAAATCATGCACATCACAAGTATTTGAATCTGAACCACTTGTTCCGCATGGATTTGAAGATAAGCCTTCTACTTCGCATTGATTTGAAGCTAAATCATGTGTTTCGCTTGGATTTCAAGCTAACTCGTTTGCTTCGCATGCAATTGAAGCTAAATCATGTATATCACAATTATTTGAAGCTAAACCATTTGATTCGCATGGATTTCAATATAAGCTTTCTACTTCGCATTGATTTTAATCTAAATCATCTGTTTCGGATGGATTTAAAGCTATCTCGTTTGTTTCGCATGCAGTTGAAGATAAATCATGTATATCACAGGTATTTGAAGCTAAACCATTTGTTTCGCATGGATTCGAAGATAAGCCTTCTAAATCGCATTGATTTCAATCTAAATAATATGTTTCGCATAGATTTGAAGCTAACTCTCTAGTTTTGCATGCTGTTGGAGCTCATTCATGTATATCGCAAGTATTTGAAGCTAAACGATTTGTTTCGCAAGGATTCGAAGATAAGCCTTCTAAATCGCATTGATTTCAAGCTAAATCATGTGTTTCGCATGAATTTGAAGCTAACTCGTTCGTTTCGCTTGCATTTGAAGTTAAATCATGCACATCACAAGTATTTGAATCTGAACCACTTGTTTCGCATGGGTTTGAAGATAAGCCTTCTACTTCGCATTGATTTGAAGCTAAACAATGTGTTTCGCTTGGATTTCAAGCTAACTCGTTTGCTTCGCATGCAATTGAAGCTAAATCATGTATATCACAATTATTTGAAGCTAAACCATTTGATTCGCATGGATTTCAATATAAGTTTTCTACTTCGCATTGATTTTAATCTAAATCATCTGTTTCGGATGGATTTAAAGCTATCTCGTTTGTTTCGCATGCAGTTGAAGATAAATCATGTATATCACGGGTATTTGAAGCTAAACCATTTGTTTCGCATGGATTCGAAGATAAGCCTTCTAAATCGCATTGATTTCAATCTAAATAATATGTTTCGCATAGATTTGAAGCTAACTCGCTAGTTTTGCATGCTGTTGAACTTCATTCATGTATATCGCAAGTATTTGAGGCTAAACGATTTGTTTCGCAAGGATTCGAAGATAAGCCTTCTAAATCGCATTGATTTCAAGCTAAATCATGTGTTTCGCATGAATTTGAAGCTAACTCGTTCGTTTCGCTTGCATTTGAAGCTAAATCATGCACCTCACAAGTATTTGAAGCTGAACCACTTGTTTCACATGGATTTGAAGGTAAGCCTTCTACTTCGCATTGATTTGAAGCTAAATCATGTGTTTCGCTTGGATTTCAAGCTAACTCGTTTGTTTCGCATGCAGTTGAAGCTGAATCATGTATATCCCAATTATTTGAAGCTCAACCATTTGATTCGCATGGATTTGAAGATAAGCCTTCTACTTCGCATTGATTTTAATCTAAATCATGTGTTTCGCATGGATTTGAAGCTAAGTCGTTCATTTCGCATGCAGTTGAAGATAAATCATCTATATCACAGGTATTTGAAGCTAAACCATTTGTTTCGCGTGGATTCGAAGATAAGCCATCTAAATCGCATTGATTTCAAGCTAAATCATATGTTTCGCATAGATTTGAAGCTAACTCGCTAGTTTTGCATGCTGTTGAAGCTTATTCATGTATATCACAAGTATTTGAAGCTAAACCATTTGTTTCGCAAGGATTCGAAGATCAGCCTTCCACTTCGCATTGATAAGAAGCAAAATCATGTGTCTCGCATGGATTTGAAGCTAACTCGTTCGTTTCGCTTGCATTTGAAGCTAAATCATGCACATCACAAGTATTTGAAGCTGAACCACTTGTTTCGCATGGATTTGAAGATAAGCCTTCTACTTCGCATTGATTTGAAGCTAAATCATGTGTTTCGCTTGGATTTCAAGCTAACTCGTTTGTTTCGCATGCAATTGAAGCTAAATCATGTATATCACAATTATTTGAAGCTAAACCATTTGATTCGCATGGATTTCAAAATAAGCTTTCTACTTCGCATTGATTTTAATCTAAATCATCTGTTTCGCATGGATTTAAAGCTATATCGTTTGTTTCGCATGCAGTTGAAGATAAATCATGTATATCACAGGTAGTTGAAGCTAAACCATTTGTTTCGCTTGGATTCGAAGATAAGCCTTCAAAATCGCATTGATTTCAAGCTAAATCATATGTTTCGCATAGATTTGAAGCTAACTCGCTAGTTTTGCATGCTGTTGAAGCTAAATCATGTATATCACAAGTATTTGAAGCTAAACCATTTGTTTCGCAAGGATTCGAAGATCAGCCTTCTACTTCGCATTGATAAGAAGCAAAATCATGTGTTTCGCATGGATTTGAAGCTAACTCGTTCGTTTCGCTTGCATTTGAAGCTAAATCATGTATCAAACAAGTATTTGAAGCTAAACCATTTGTTTCGCATGGATTCGAAGATCAGCCATCTACCTCGTATTGATTTAAAGCTAAATCATGTGTTTGGCATGGATTTGAAGCTAACTCGTTTGTATCGCATGCAGTTGAAGCTAAATCATGTATATCACAATTATTTGACGCTAAACCATTTGATTCGGATGGATTACAAAATAAGCCTTCTACTTCGCATTGATTTTAATCTAAATCATCTGTTTCGCATGGATTTAAAGCTATCTCGTTTGTTTCGCATGCAGTTGAAGATAAATCATGTATATCACAAGTATTTGAAGCTAAACCATTTGTTTCGCAAGGATTCGAAGATCAGCCTTCTACTTCGCATTGATTTGAAGCTAAATCATGTGTTTCGCATGGATTTGAAGCTAACTCGTTCGTTTCGCTTGCATTTGAAGCTAAATCATGCACATCACAAGTATTTGAAGCTGAACCACTTGTTTCACATGGATTTGAAGGTAAGCCTTCTACTTCGCATTGATTTGAAGCTAAACCATTTGATTCGCATGGATTTCAAAATAAGCCTTCAACTTCGCATTGATTTTAATCTAAATCATGTGTTTCGCATGGATTTGAAGCTAACTCGTTCATTTCGCATGCAGTTGAAGATAAATCATCTATATCACAGGTATTTGAAGCTAAACCATTTGTTTCGCATGGATTCGAAGATAAGCCATTTAAATCGCATTGATTTCAAGCTAAATCATATGTTTCGCATAGATTTGAAGCTAACTCGCTAGTTTTGCATGCTGTTGAAGCTTATTCATGTATATCACAAGTATTTGAAGCTAAACCATTTGTTTCGCAAGGATTCGAAGATCAGCCTTCTACTTCGCATTGATAAGAAGCAAAATCATGTGTTTCGCATGGATTTGAAGCTAACTCGTTTGTTTCGCACGCAGTTGACGCTAAATCGTGTATATCACGATTATTTGAAGCTATTCCATTTGATTCGCATGGATTTGAAACGAAGCCTTCTGCTTCGCATTGAGTTGAAGCTAAAACATGCATTTCGCATGGATTTGAAGCTAACTCGTTTTTTTCGCCTGCATTTGGAGCTATATCACTTATATTCGCAAGTATTTGAAGGTCAATCATTCGTTTCGCATGGATTTGAAGCTAATCCTTCTACTTCGGATTGTTTTGAAGCTAAATCATGTGTTTCGCATGGATTTGTAGCTAACTCGTTTGTTTCGCACGCAGTTGACGCTAAATCGTGTATATCACGATTATTTGAAGCTATTCCATTTGATTCGCATGGATTTGAAACGAAGCCTTCTGCTTCGCATTGAGTTGAAGCTAAAACATGCATTTCGCATGGATTTGAAGCTAACTCGTTTTTTTCGCCTGTATTTGGAGCTATATCACTTATATTCGCAAGTATTTGAAGGTCAATCATTCGTTTCACATGGATTTGAAGCTAATCCTTCTTCTTCGCATTCATTTGAAGCAAAATCATGCGTTTCGCACGGATTTGTAGCTAACTCGTTTGATTCGCCTGCATTTCAAGCTATACCACTTATATGGCAAGTGTTTGAAGCTAAATCATTTGTGTCGCATGGGTTTGAAGCTAAGCCTTCTACTTCGGATGGATTTGAAGCTAAATCATGCGTTTCGCTTGGATTTAAAACTAACTTGTTTGTTTCGCATGCAGTTGAAACTAAATCATGTATATCACAAGTATTTGAAGCTGAACCATTTGTTTCGCATGAATATTAAGCTAAACCATGTGTTTCGAATGAATTTGAAGCTAAATCATGTGTTTCGCAAGGATTCGAAGCTCACTCGTTTGTTTCGCCAGCATTTGAAGCTAAATCATGTACATGACAAGTATATGCAGCTAAACCATTTGATTCGCATGGATTTGAAACTAAGCCTTCTACTTCGCATTGATTTGAAGCTAAATCATGTGTTTCGCTTGGATTTGAAGATAACTCGTTCGATTCGCATGCAGTTGAAGCTAAATCGTGTATATCACAATTATTTGAAGCTAAATGATTTGTTTCGCATTGATTTGGAGCTAAGGCTTCTACTTCGCATTCATTTGAAGTTAAATCATGTGTTTCCCTTGGGTGTGAAGCTAACTCGCGTGTTTAGCACGCAGTTGAAGCCAAATCTTGTATATCACAGGTATTTGAAGCTAATCCATTTGTTTCGCATGGATTCGACGCTAAGCCTTCTCCTTCGCATTGATTTGAAGCTAAATCACGTGTTCCGCATGGATTTGAAGCTAACTCGTTTGTTTAGCATGCAGTTGAAGCTAAATCACGTATATCACAAGTATTTGAAGCTGAACCATTTGTTTCGCACGGATTTGAAGCTAAGCCTTCTACTTCGCATTGATTTGAAGCTAAATCATGTGTTTCGCTTGGGTTTCAAGCTAACTCGTTTGTTTCGCCTGCAGTTGAAGCTAAATCATGTATATCACAAGTATTTGAAGCTAAACCATTTGTTTCGCATGGATTTGAAGATCAGACTTCTGCTTCGCACTGATTTGAAGCGGCATCGTGTGTTTCGCTGTATTATGAAGCTAACTCGTTTGTTTCGCATGCAATTGAAGCTAAATCATGTATATCACAAGTATTTGAAGCTGAACCTTTTGTTTCGCATGGATTTGAAGCTAAGCCTTCTACTTCGTATTGATTTGAAGCTGAATCATGTGTTTCGCTTGTATTTGAAGCTAACTCGTTTGTTTCGCATGCTGTTGAAGCTAAATCATGTATATCACAAGTATTTGAAGCTAAACCATTTGTTTCGGATGGATTTGAAGGTAAGCACTCTAGTTCGCATTGAATTGAAGCTAAATTATGTGGTTCGCATGGATTTGAAGCCAACTCGTTTGTCTTGCATGCAGTTGAAAATAAATCATATGTATCAGAAGTATTTGATGCCAACCCAATTGGTTCGCGTGGATTTAAAGCAAAGCCTTCTTCTTCGAATTGATTTGAAGCTAAATCGTGTGTTTCGCATGGATTTGATGCTATCTCGTTTGTTTCGCATACAGTTGAATCTAGCTCATGTATATCACGAGTATTTGAAGCTGAACCATTTGATTCGCATGGATTTGAAGGTAAGCACTCTAGTTCGCATTGAATTGAAGCTAAATCATGAGTTTCGCTTGGATTTGAAGCGAACTCGTTTGTATCGCATGCAGTTGAAGCTAAATCATGTATATCACAAGTATTTGAAGCTAAAACTTTTGATTCGCACGGATTTGAAGCTATGCCTTTTACGTCGCATTGATTTGAGGCTAAATCGTGTGTTTCGCTTGGATTTGAAGCTAACTCGATTTTTTCGCATGCAGTTGAAGCTAAATCATGTATATCACAGGTATTTGAAGCTAAATCATGTGTTTCGCTTGGATTTGAAACTAAGCCTTCTACTTCGCATTGATTTGAAGCTATATCATGTGTTTCGCATGGATGTCAAGCTAACTCGATTGTTTCGCCTGCGGTCGAAGCTATATCACATATATTGACAAGTATTTGAAGCTCAATCATTCGTTTCGCTTGGATTTGCAACTGAGCCTTCTGCTTCGCATTGATTTGCAGCTAAATCGTGTGTTTCGCATGGATTTGAAGCTAACTCGTTTGTTTCGCATGCTGTTGTAGCTATATCATGTATATCACAAGTATTCGAAGCTAATGATTTGTTTCGCATTGATTTGAAGCTAAGGCTTCTACTTCGCATTCATTTGAAGTTAAATCATGTGTTTCCCTTGGGTGTGAAGCTAACTCGCGTGTTTAGCACGCAGTTGAAGCCAAATCTTGTATATCACAGGTATTTGAAGCTAAACCATTTGCTTCGCATGGATTCGACGCTAAGCCTTCGCCTTCGCATTGATTTGAAGCTAATTCACGTGTTCCGCATGGATTTGAAGCTAATTCGTTTGTTTAGCATGCAGTTGAAGCTAAATCACGTATATCACAATTATTTGAAGCTAAACCATTTGATTCGCATGGATTTCAAAAGAAGCCTTCTACTTCGCATTGATTTTAATCTAAATCATCTGTTTCGCATGGATTTAAAGCTATCTCGTTTGTTTCGCATGCAGTTGAAGATAAATAATGTATATCACAGGTATTTGAAGCTAAACCATTTGTTTCGCATGGATTCGAAGATAAGCCTTCTAAATCGCATTGATTTCAAGCTAAATCATATGTTTCGCATAGATTTGAAGCTAACTCGCTAGATTTGCATGCTGTTCAAGCTTATTCATGTATATCACAAGTATTTGAAGCTAAACCATTTGTTTCGCAAGGATTCGAAGATCAGCCTGCTACTTCGCATTGATAAGAAGCTAACTCATGTGTTTCGCATGGATTTGAAGCTATCTCGTTTGTTTCGCATGCAGTTGAAGATAAATCATGTATATCACAGGTATTTGAAGCTAAACCATTTGTTTCGCATGGATTCGAAGATAAGCCTTCTAAATCGCATTGATTTCAAGCTAAATAATATGTTTCGCATAGATTTGAAGCTTACTCGCTAGTTTTGCATGCTGTTGAAGCTCAATCATGTATATCGCAAGTATTTGAAGCTAAACGATTTGTTTCGCAAGGATTCGAAGATAAGCCTTCTAAATCGCATTGATTTCAAGCTAAATCATGTGTTTCGCATGAATTTGAAGCTAACTCGTTCGTTTCGCTTGCATTTGAAGCTAAATCATGCACATCACAAGTATTTGAAGCTGAATCACTTGTTTCGCATGGATTTGAAGATAAGCCTTCTACTTCGCATTGATTTCGATCAAAATCATCTGTTCCGCACGGATTTAAAGCCATCTCGTTTGTTTCGCATGCAGTTGAACATAAATCATATATACCACAGGTATTTGAAGCTAAACCATTTGTTTAGCATGGATTCGAAGATAAGCCTTCTAAATCGCATTGATTTCAAGCTAAATCATGTGTTTCGCATGGTTTTGAAGCTAACTCGCTAGTTTTGCATTCTGTTGAAGCTTATTCATGTATATCACAAGTATTTGAATCTAAACCATTTGTTTCGCAAGGATTCGAAGATCAGCCTTCTACTTCGCATTGATTTGAAGCTAAATCATGTGTTCCGCACGGATTTAAAGCCATCTCGTTTGTTTCGCATGCAGTTGAATATAAATCATGTATATCACAAGTATTTGAAGCTAAACCATTTGATACGCATGGATTTGATGCTATGCCATCTACTTCGCTTTTATTTGAAACTGAATGATGTGTTTCTCTTGAATTTGAAGCTAACACGTTCGTTTCACATGCAGTTGAAGCTAAATCATGTATATCACAATTATTTGAAGCTAAACCATTTGATTCGCATGGATTTCAAAATAAGCCTTCTACTTCGCATTGATTTGAAGCTAAATCATGTGTTTCGCTTGGATTTCAAGCTAACTCGTTTGTTTCGCATGCAGTTGAAGATAAATCATGTATATCACAGGTATTTCAAGCTAAACCATTTGATTCGCATGGATTTGAAGATAAGCCTTCTACTTCGCATTGATTTGAAGCTAAATCATCTGTTTCGCATGGATTTGAAGCTAACTCGTTTGTTTCGCCTGCATTTGAAGCTATATCACTTATATTCGCAAGTATTTGAAGGTCAATCTTTCGTTTCGCATGGATTTGAAGATAAGCCTTCTACTTCGCATTGATTAGAAGCTAAATCATGTGTTCCGCATGGATTTGAAGCTAACTCGTTTGTTTCGCCTGCATTTGAAGCTATATCACTTATATTCGCAAGTATTTGAAGGTCAATCTTTCGTTTCGCATGGATTTGAAGATAAGCCTTCTACGTCGCATTGATTTGAAGCAGAATCATGTGTTTCGCTTGTATTTGAAGCTAACTCGTTTGATTCGCACGCAGTTGAAGATAAATCATATATATCACAAGTATTTGAAGCTAAACCATTTGATTCGAATGGATTTGAAGATAAGCCTTCTACTTCGCATTGAATTGTAGCTAAATCATGTGTTTCGCTAGGATTTGAAGCTACCTCGTTTGATTCGCATGCAGTTGAAGCTAAATCATGTATATCATAAGTATTCGAAGCTAAGCCATTTCTTTCGCATGGATTTGAAGCTAAGCCTTCTGTGTCGCAATGATTTCAAACTGGATCATGTGATTCCTTTGGATTTGAAGCTATCTCGATTGTTTCGCATGCTGTAGAAGCCAACTCATGTATGTCACAAGTATTTGAACCTAAACCATTTGATTCGCATTGATTTGAAGCTAAACCTTCTTCTTCGCATTCATTTGAAGTTAAATCATGTGTTTCAATTGGGTGTGAAGCTAACTCGTTTGTTTCGCATGCAATTGAAGCTAAATCATGTATATAACAAGTATTTGAAACTGAACCTTTTGTTTCGCATGGATTTGAAGCTAAGCCTTCTACTTCGTATTGATTTGAAGCTGAATCATGTGTTTCGCTTGTATTTGAAGCAAACTCGTTTAATTCGCATGCAGTTGCAGCTAAATCATGTACATCACAAGTATCTGAAGCTAAACCATTTGTTTCGCGTGGATTTGAAACTAAGCCTTCTACTTCGTATTGATTTGAAGCTGAATCATGTGTTTCGCTTGTATTTGAAGCTAACTCGTTTGATTCGCATGCAGTTGCAGCTAAATCATGTACATCACAAGTATTTGAAGCTAAACCATTTGTTTCGCGTGGATTTGAAACTGAGCCTTCTACTTCGCATTGATTTAAAGCTGAATCATGTATTTCGCATGTATTTGAAGCTAACTCGTTTAATTCGCATGCAGTTGAAGCTAAATCATGTATATCACAAGTATTTGAAGCTAAAAGTTTTGATTCGCACGGATTTGAAGCTATGCCTTTTACGTCGCATTGATTTGAGGCTAAATCGTGTGTTTCGCTTGGATTTGAAGCTAACTCGATTTTTTCGCATGCAGTTGAAGCTAAATCATGTATATCACAGGTATTTGAAGCTAAATCATGTGTTTCGCTTGGATTTGAAACTAAGCCTTCTACTTCGCATTGATTTGAAGCTATATCATGTGTTTCGCATGGATGTCAAGCTAACTCGATTGTTTCGCCTGCGGTCGAAGCTATATCCCATATATTGACAAGTATTTGAAGCTCAATCATTCGTTTCGCTTGGATTTGAAACTGAGCCTTCTGCTTCGCATTGATTTGCAGCTAAATCGTGTGTTTCGCATGGATTTGAAGCTAACTCGTTTTTTTCGCATGCTGTTGTAGCTATATCATGTATATCACAAGTATTCGAAGCTAAACCATTTGTTTCGCATGGATTTGAAGATAAGCCTTCTACTTCGAATTGATTTGAAGCTGAATAATGTGTTTCGCTTGTAATTGAAGTTAACTCGTTTCTTTTGCACGCAGTTGAAGATAAATCATGTATTTCACAAGTATTTGAAGCTAAACCATTTGTTTCGAATGGATTTGAAGATAAGCCTTCTACTTCGCATTGATTTGAAGGTAAATCATGTGTTTCGCATAGATTTGAAGCTAACTCATTTGTTACGCATGCAGTTGAAGCTGAATCATGTATATCCCAAGTATTTGAAGCTCAACCATTTGATTCGCATGGATTTGAAGATAAGCCTTGTACTTCGCATTGATTTTAATCTAAATCATGTGTTTCGCATGGATTTGAAGCTAACTCGTTCGTTTTGCATGCAGTTGAAGATAAATCATGTATATCACAGGTATTTGAAGCTAAACCATTTGTTTCGCATGGATTCGAAGATAAGCCTTCTAAATCGCATTGATTTCAAGCTAAATCATATGTTTCGCATAGATTTGAAGCTAACTCGCTAGTTTTGCATGCTGTTGAAGCTTATTCATGTATATCACAAGTATTTGAAGCTAAACCATTTGTTTCGAATGGATTTGATGCTATTCCATCTACTTCGCTTTTATTTGAAACTGAATCATGTATTTCTATTGAATGTGAAGCTGACACGTTTGTTTCACATGCAGTTGAAGCTAAATCATGTATATCACAAGTATTCGAAGCTGAACCATTTGTTTCGCATGAATATCAGGCTAAAGCATGTGTTTGGAATGAATTTGAAGCTAAATCTTGTGTTTCGCATAGATTTGGAGATAACTCGTTTGTTACGCATGCAGTTGAAGGTGAATCATGTATATCCCAAGTATTTGAAGCTCAACCATTTGATTCGCATGGATTTGAAGATAAGCCATCTACTTCGCATTGATTTTAATCTAAATCATGTGTTTCGCACGGATTTAAAGCTATCTCGTTTGTTTCACATGCAGTTGAAGATAATTCATGTATATCACAGGTATTTGAAGCTAAACCATTTGTTTCGCATGGATTCGAAGATAAGCCTTCTACTTCGCATTGATTTGAAGCTAAATCATGTGTTTCGCTTGGATTTGAAGATAACGCGTTTTTTTCGCATGCAGTTGAAGCTAAATCATGTATATCATAAGTATTTGAAGCTGAACCTTTTGATTGGCATGACTATTAAGCTAAACCATGGGTTTCGAATGAATTTGAAGCTAAGTCATGTGTTTCGAAAGGATTTGAAGCTAATTCGTTGGTTTCGCATGCAGTTGAAGCTAAATCACGTATATCACAAGTATTTGAAGCTGTACCATCTTTTTTCGCATGGATTCGATGATAAGCATTCTACTTCGCATTGAATTGAGGCTAAATCATGAATTTCGCATGGATTTGAAGCTAACACGTTTATTTGGCATGCTGTTGAAGCTAAATCATGTTTATTACAAGTATTTGAAGCTTAACAATCTGTTTCGTGTGGATTCGGAGATCAGCCTTCTACTTCGCATTGATTTGAAGCTAAATCATATGTTTCGCTTTTATTTGAAACTAACTCGTTTGTTTCGCATGCAGTTGAAGCAAAATCATGTATAAAACAAGTATTTGAAGCTAAACCATTTGTTTCGCATGGATTTGAAGCTAACCCTTCAACTTCGCGTTCACTTGATGCTAAATCATGTTTTTCGCTTGGATTTGAAGCTAACTCGTTTGTTTCGCATGCAGTTGAAGCTAAATCATGTATGTCACAAGTATTTGAAGCTGAACCATTTGTTTCGCACGAATATCAGGCTAAACCATGTGTTTGGAATGAATTTGAAGCTAAATCATGTGTTTCGCATAGATTTGAAGCTAACTCATTTGTTACGCATGCAGTTGAAGCTGAATCATGTATATCCCAAGTATTTGAAGCTCAACCATTTGATTCGCATGGATTTGAAGATAAGCCTTGTACTTCGCATTGATTTTAATCTAAATCATGTGTTTCGCATGGATTTGAAGCTAACTCGTTCGTTTTGCATGCAGTTGAAGATAAATCATGTATATCACAGGTATTTGAAGCTAAACCATTTGTTTCGCATGGATTCGAAGATAAGCCTTCTAAATCGCATTGATTTCAAGCTAAATCATATGTTTCGCATAGATTTGAAGCTAACTCGCTAGTTTTGCATGCTGTTGAAGCTTATTCATGTATATCACAAGTATTTGAAGCTAAACCATTTGTTTCGCAAGGATTCGAAGATCAGCCTTCTACTTCGCATTGATAAGAAGCTAACTCATGTGTTTCGCATGGATTTGAAGCTAACTCGTTTGTTTCGCATGCAGTTGAAGATAAACCTTCTACTTCGCATTGATTTGAAGCTAAATCACGTGTTTCGCATGGATTTGAAGCTAACTCGTTTGTTTCGCATGCAATTGAAGCTAAATCATGTATCAAACAAGTATTTGAAGCTAAACCATTTGTTTCGCATGGATTCGAAGATCAGCCATCTACCTCGTATTGATTTGAAGCTAAATCATGTGTTTCGCATGGATTTGAATCTAACTCGTTTGTTTCGCATGCAGTTGAAGCTAAATCATGTATATCACAAGTATTTGAAGCTAAACCATTTGTTTCGCATGGATTTGATGCTATTCCATCTACTTCGCTTTTATTTGAAACTGAATCATGTATTTCTATTGAATGTGAAGCTGACACGTTTGTTTCACATGCAGTTGAAGCTAAATCATGTATATCACAAGTATTCGAAGCTGAACCATTTGTTTCGCATGAATATCAGGCTAAAGCATGTGTTTGGAATGAATTTGAAGCTAAATCTTGTGTTTCGCATAGATTTGGAGATAACTCGTTTGTTACGCATGCAGTTGAAGGTGAATCATGTATATCCCAAGTATTTGAAGCTCAACCATTTGATTCGCATGGATTTGAAGATAAGCCATCTACTTCGCATTGATTTTAATCTAAATCATGTGTTTCGCACGGATTTAAAGCTATCTCGTTTGTTTCACATGCAGTTGAAGATAATTCATGTATATCACAGGTATTTGAAGCTAAACAATTTGTTCCCCATTGATTTGAAGCTAAGCCTACTACTTCGCATTGATTTGAAGCTGATTCATGTGTTTCTCATGGATTTGAAGCTAACTCGTTTGTTTCGCATGCAGTTGAAGCTAAATCATGTATATCACAAGTATTTGAAGCTACTCCATTTGTTTCGCATGGATTTGAAGTTAAGCCTTCTACTTCGCATTGATTTGATGTTAAATCATGTGTCCCCATGGGATTTGAAGCTAACTCGTTTGATTCGAATGCAGTTGAAGCCAAATCATGTTTATCAGAAGCATTTGAAGCTAAACCATTTGTTTCGCATTGATTTGAAGCTAAGCCTACTACTTCGCATTGATTTGAAGTTAAATCATGTGTATCTCTTGGATTTGAAGCTAACTCGTTTGATTCGCATGCAGTTGAAGCTAAATCATGTTTATCACAAGTATCTGAATCCAAACCAATTGTTTCGCATTGATTTGAAGCTAAGCCTACTACTTCGCATTGATTTGAAGCTGATTCATGTGTTTCGCATGGATATGAAGCTAACTCGTTTGTTTCGCATGCATTTGAAGCAAAATCATGAATATCACAAGTATTTGGTGGTAAACCAATTGATTCGCATGCAGTTGAAGATAAATCATATTCATCACAAGTATTTGAAGCTGAACCATTTGTTTCGCATGGATTCGAAGGTAAGCCGTCTACTTCGCATTGATTTGATGCTAAGTCATGTGTTTCGCATGGATTTGAATCTAACTCGTTTGTTTCGCTTGCTGTTGAAGCTAAATGAAGTATGTCACAAGTATTTGAAGCTAACCCATTTGTTTTGCATGGATTCGAAGATCAGGCTTATACTTCGCATTCATTTGAAGCTAAATCATGTGTTTCGCATGGATTTGAAGCTGACTCGTTTGTTTCGCCTGCATTTGAAGCTATATCATGTATATCAGAAGTATTTGAATCTGAACCATTTGATTCCCATGAATAGTACGCTAAACCATGTCTTTCGAATGAATTTGAAGCTAAATCATGTGTTTTGAATGGATTTGAAGCAAACTCGTTTGTTTCGCATGCATCTGAATCTAAATCATGTATATCACATATAATTGAAGCTAAACCGATTGTTTCGCATGGATTCGAAGATAAGCCTTCTACTTCGCATTGATTTGAAGCTAAATCATGTCTATCGCTAGGATTTGAAGCTAACTCGTTTGTTTCGCATACTGTTGAAAGTAAATCATGTATAACACAAGTATTTGAGCCTGAGCCATTTGTTTCGCATGGATTCGAAGATCAGCCTCCTAATTCGCGTTTATTTGAAGCTAAATCATGTGTTTCGCATGCTTTCGAACCCAACTCATTTGTCTCGCATGCAGTTGAATCTGAATCATTTATATCACAAGTATTTGAAGCCAAATCACTCGTTTCGCATGGATTTGAAGCTCAACCTTCTACTTCGCATTGAGTTGAATCCAAATCATGTGTTTCGCTTGGATTTGAAGCTAAGCCTTCTACTTCCAATTGATTTAAAGCTAACCATATGTTTTTCATGTATTTGAAGCTAAGTCTTATTTCTTCGCATTGATTTGAATCTAAATCATGTGTTTCGTTTGTATCTAAAGCCCACTCGTTTGTTTCGCATGCAGTTGAAACTAAATCATGTATATCACAAGTATTTGAAGCTAAATCATTTGTTTCGCATGGATTCGAAGATCAGACTTCTGCTTCGCATTGATTTGAAGCTAAATCATGTGTTTCGCTTGGATTTCAAACTAACTCGTTCGTTTCGCATGCAGTTGAAGCTACATCATGTATATCACATGTATCTGAAGCTAAACCATTTGCTACGCATGGATTTTAAGCTAAGCCTTCTACTTCGCATTGATTTGATGCTAAATCGGGTGTTTCGCATGGATTTGAAGCTAACTCGTTTGCTTCGCATGCATTTGAAGCTAAATCATATATATCACAAGTATTAGAAGCGAAACCATTTAATTCGCATGGATTTGAAGCTAAGCCTTCTACTTCGCTTTTATTTGAAACTGAATCATGTGTTTCTCTTGTTTTTGAAGCTATCACGTTCGTTTCACATGCAGTTGAAGCTAAATCATGTATATCACAAGTATTTGGAGCTGAACCATTTGTTTCGCACGAATATCACGCTAAACCATGTGTTTGGAATGAATTTAAAGCTAAATCACGTGTTTCGCATAGATTTGAAGCCAACTCGTTTGTTACGCATGCAGTTGAAGCTGAATCATGTATATCCCAAGTTTTTGAAGCTCAACCATTTGATTCGCATGGATTTGAAGATAAGCCTTCTACTTCGCATTGATTTGAAGCTAAATCATGTGTTTCGCTTGGATTTGAAACTAACTAGTTTGTTTCGCAATGCAGTTGAAGCTAAATCATGTATATCACAAATTATTTGATGCTAAACCATTTGATTCGCAAGGATTTCAAAATAAGCCTTCTACTTCGCATTGATTTGAAGCTAAATCATGTGTTTCGCATGGATTTGAAGCTAACTCGTTTGTTTCGCATGCCTTTGAAGCTAAATTATGTATATCACAAGTATTTGAAGCTGAACCACTTGTTTCGCATGGATTTGAAGATAAGCCTTCTACTTCGCATTGATTTGAAGCTAAATCATGTGTTTCGCTTGAATTTGAAACTAACTAGTTTCCTTCGCAATGCAGTTGAAGCTAAATCATGTATATCACAAATATTTGAAGCTAAACAATTTGTTTCGCAAGGATTCGAAGATCAGCCTTCTACTTCGCGTTGCTAAGAGGCTAAATCATGTGTTTCGCATGGACTTGAAGCTAACTCGTTCGTTTCGCTTGCATTTGAAACTAAATCATGCACATCACAAGTATTTGAAGCTGAACCACTTGATTAGCATGGATTTGAAGATAAGCTTTCTACTTCGCATTGATTTGAAGCTACATCATGTGTTTGGCTTGTATTTGAGAATAACTAGTTTGTTTCGCAATGCAGTTTAAGCTAAATCATGTATATCACAAATATTTGAAGCTGAATCATTTGTTTCGCATACAGTTGAAGATAAATCATGTATATCACAAGTATTTGAAGCTGAACCATTTGTTTCGCATGGATTTGAAGATAAGCCTTCTACTTCGCATTGATTTGAAGCTACATCATGTGTTTCGTTTGGACTTGAGACTAACTAGTTTGTTTCGCAATGCAGTTGAAGCTAAATCATGTATATCACAGTTATTTGAAGCTAAACCAGTTGATTCGCATGGATATCAAAATAAGCCTTCTACTTCGCATTAATTTGAAGCTAAATCATGTGTTTCGCTTGGATTTGAAGCTAACTCGATTGTTTCGCATGCAGTTGAAGCTAAATCATGTATAAAACAAGTATTTGAAGCTATACCATTTGTTTCGCATGTATTTGAAGATAAGCCTTCTACTTCGCATTGATTTTAATCTAAATCATCTGTTTCCCATGGATTTAAAGCTATCTCGTTTGTTTCGCATGCAGTTGAAGATAATTCATGTATATCACAGGTATTTAAAGCTAAACCATTTGATTCGAATGGATTTGAAGATAAGCCTTCTACTTCGCATTGATTTGAAGCTAAATCATGTGTTTCGCATGGATTTGAAGCTAACACGTTTGTTTCGCATGCAGTTGAAGCTAAATCATGTATATCACAAATATTTGAAGCTGAATCATTTGTTTCGCATACAGTTGAAGCTAAATCATGTATATCACAAGTATTTGAAGCTGAACCATTTGTTTCGCATGAATATTAGGCTAAACCATTTGTTTGGGATGAATTTGAAGCTAATTCATGCGTTTCGCATAGATTTGAAGCTAACTCGTTAGTTTTGCAAGCTGTTGAAGCTAAATCATGTATATCACAAGTATTTGAATCTGAAGCATTTGATTCGCATGGATTTGAAACTAAGCCTTCTACATCACATTGATTTGAATCTAAATCATGTGTTTCGCTTGAATTTGAAGCTAAGCCTTCTACTTCGCATTGATTTGAAGCGAAATCATGTGTTTCGCAGGGATTTTAAGCTAACTCGTTTTCTTCGCCTGTATTTGATGGTAAATCATGTATATCACAATTATTTGAAACTAAACCATTTGATTTGCATGGATTTGAAGATAATCCTTCTACTTCGCATTGATTTGAAGCAAAATCATGTGTTTCGCATGGATTTGAATCTAACTCGTTACTTTTCATGCTGTTGAAGCTAAATCATGTATGTCACAAATATTTGAAGCTGAACAATTTGTTTCGCACGAATATCAGGCTAAACCATGTGTTTGGAATGAATTTGAAGCTAAATCATGTGTTTCGCATAGATTTGAAGCTAACTCATTTGTTACGCATGCAGTTGAAGCTGAATCATGTATATCCCAAGTATTTGAAGCTCAACCATTTGATTCGCATGGATTTGAAGATAAGCCTTCTACTTCGCATTGATTTTAATCTAAATCATGTGTTTCGCATGGATTTAAAGCTATCTCGTTTGTTTCGCATGCAGTTGAAGATAAATCATGTATATCACAGGTATTTCAAGCTAAACCATTTGATTCGCATGGATTTGAAGATAAGCCTTCTACTTCGCATTAATTTGAAGCTAAATCATGTGTTTCGCATGGATTTGAAGCTAACTCGTTTGTTTCGCATGCAGTTGAATTTAAATCATGTATATCACAATTATTTGAAGCTAAACCATTTGATTCGCATGGATTTGAGGCTAAGCCTTCTACTTCGCATTGATTTGAAGCTAAATCATGTGTTTCGCTTGGATTTGAAGATAACGCGTTTTTTTCGCATGCAGTTGAAGCTAAATCATGTATATCATAAGTATTTGAAGCTGAACCTTTTGATTGGCATGACTATTAAGCTAAACCATGGGTTTCGAATGAATTTGAAGCTAAGTCATGTGTTTCGAAAGGATTTGAAGCTAATTCGTTGGTTTCGCATGCAGTTGAAGCTAAATCACGTATATCACAAGTATTTGAAGCTGTACCATCTTTTTTCGCATGGATTCGATGATAAGCATTCTACTTCGCATTGAATTGAGGCTAAATCATGAATTTCGCATGGATTTGAAGCTAACACGTTTATTTGGCATGCTGTTGAAGCTAAATCATGTTTATTACAAGTATTTGAAGCTTAACAATCTGTTTCGTGTGGATTCGGAGATCAGCCTTCTACTTCGCATTGATTTGAAGCTAAATCATATGTTTCGCTTTTATTTGAAACTAACTCGTTTGTTTCGCATGCAGTTGAAGCAAAATCATGTATAAAACAAGTATTTGAAGCTAAACCATTTGTTTCGCATGAATTTGAAGCTAACCCTTCAACTTCGCGTTCACTTGATGCTAAATCATGTTTTTCGCTTGGATTTGAAGCTAACTCGTTTGTTTCGCATGCAGTTGAAGCTAAATCATGTATGTCACAAGTATTTGAAGCTGAACCATTTGTTTCGCACGAATATCAGGCTAAACCATGTGTTTGGAATGAATTTGAAGCTAAATCATGTGTTTCGCATAGATTTGAAGCTAACTCATTTGTTACGCATGCAGTTGAAGCTGAATCATGTATATCCCAAGTATTTGAAGCTCAACCATTTGATTCGCATGGATTTGAAGATAAGCCTTGTACTTCGCATTGATTTTAATCTAAATCATGTGTTTCGCATGGATTTGAAGCTAACTCGTTCGTTTTGCATGCAGTTGAAGATAAATCATGTATATCACAGGTATTTGAAGCTAAACCATTTGTTTCGCATGGATTCGAAGATAAGCCTTCTAAATCGCATTGATTTCAAGCTAAATCATATGTTTCGCATAGATTTGAAGCTAACTCGCTAGTTTTGCATGCTGTTGAAGCTTATTCATGTATATCACAAGTATTTGAAGCTAAACCATTTGTTTCGCAAGGATTCGAAGATCAGCCTTCTACTTCGCATTGATAAGAAGCTAACTCATGTGTTTCGCATGGATTTGAAGCTAACTCGTTTGTTTCGCATGCAGTTGAAGATAAACCTTCTACTTCGCATTGATTTGAAGCTAAATCACGTGTTTCGGTTGGATTTGAAGCTAACTCGTTTGTTTCGCATGCAATTGAAGCTAAATCATGTATCAAACAAGTATTTGAAGCTAAACCATTTGTTTCGCATGGATTCGAAGATCAGCCATCTACCTCGTATTGATTTGAAGCTAAATCATGTGTTTCGCATGGATTTGAATCTAACTCGTTTGTTTCGCATGCAGTTGAAGCTAAATCATGTATATCACAAGTATTTGAATCTAAACCATTTGTTTCGCATGGATTTGATGCTATTCCATCTACTTCGCTTTTATTTGAAACTGAATCATGTATTTCTATTGAATGTGAAGCTGACACGTTTGTTTCACATGCAGTTGAAGCTAAATCATGTATATCACAAGTATTCGAAGCTGAACCATTTGTTTCGCATGAATATCAGGCTAAAGCATGTGTTTGGAATGAATTTGAAGCTAAATCTTGTGTTTCGCATAGATTTGGAGATAACTCGTTTGTTACGCATGCAGTTGAAGGTGAATCATGTATATCACAAGTATTTGAAGCTAAACCATTTGATACGCATGGATTTGATGCTATGCCATCTACTTCGCTTTTATTTGAAACTGAATGATGTGTTTCTCTTGAATTTGAAGCTAACACGTTCGTTTCACATGCAGTTGAAGCTAAATCATGTATATCACAAGTATTTGGAGCTGAACCATTTGTTTCGCACGAATATCACGCTAAACCATGTGTTTGGAATGAATTTAAAGCTAAATCATGTGTTTCACATAGATTTGAAGCCAACTCGTTTTTTACGCATGCAGTTAAAGCTGAATCATGTATATCCCAAGTATTTGAAGCTCAACCATTTGATTCGCATGGATTTGAAGATGAGCCTTCTACTTCGCATTGATTTGACGCTAAATCATGCGATTCGCTTGAATTTGAAGCTAACTCGTTCGTTTCGCTTGCATTTGAAGCTAAATCATGCACATCACAAGTATTTGAAGCTGAACCACTTGTTTAGCATGGATTTGATGATCAGCCTTCTACTTCGCATTGATTTGAAGCTAAATCATGTGTTTCGCTTGGATTTGAAACTAACTAGTTTGTTTCGCAATGCAGTTGAAGCGAAATCATGTATATCACAATTATTTGAAGCAAAACCATTTGATTCGCATGGATTTCAAAGTAAGCCTTCTACTTCGCAGTGATTTGAACTTAAATCATATGTTTCGCATGGATTTGAAGCTAATCGTTCGCATCGCATGCAGTTGAAGCTAAATCATGTATATCACAAGTATTTGAAGCTAAACCATTTGATTCGCATGGATTTGATGCTATGCCATCTACTTCGCTTTTATTTGAAACTGAAACATGTGTTTCTCTTGAATTTGAAGCTAACACGTTAGTTTCACATGCAGTTGAAGCTAAATCATGTACATCACAAGTATTTGAAGCTGAACCATATGTTTCGCACGAATATCAGGCTAAACCATGTGTTTGGAATGAATTTGAGGCTAAATCATGTGTTTCGCATAGATTTGAAGCTAACTCGTTTGTTACGCATGCAGTTGAAGCTGAATCATGTATATCCCAAGTATTTGAAGCTCAACCATTTGATTCGCATGGATTTGAAGATTAGCCTTCTACTTCGCATTGATTTTAATCTAAATCATCTGTTTCGCACGGATTTAAAGCTATCTCGTTTGTTTCGCATGCAGTTGAAGCTAAATCATGTATATCACAATTATTTGAAGCTAAACCATTTGATTCGCATGGATTTCAAAATAAGCCTTCTACTTCGCATTGATTTGAAGCTGAACCACTTGTTTCGCATGGATTTGAAGGTAAGCCTTCTACTTCGCATTGATTTGAAGCTAGATCATGTGTTTCGCTTGGATTTGCAACTAACTAGTTTGTTTCGCAATGCAGTTGAAGCTAAATCATGTATATCACAGTTATTTGAAGCTAAACCAGTTGATTCGCATGGATTTCAAAGTAATCCTTCTACTTCGCATTGATTTGAAGCTAAATCATGTGTTTCGCTTGGATTTGAAGCTAAACCATTTGTTTCGCATGGATTTGAAGCTAAGCCTTCAACTTCGTGTTGACTTAATGCTAGCTCATGTTTTTCGCTTGGATTTGAATCCAACTCGTTTGTTTCGCATGCAGTTGAAGCTAAATCATGTTTAAAACAAGTATTTGAAGCTAAACCATTTGATTCGCATGGATTTGAAGCTAAGCCTTCTACTTCGCATTGATTTGAAGCTAAATCATGTGTTTCGCATAAATTTGAAGCTAACTCGTTAGTTTTGCATGCTGTTGAAGCTAAATCATGTATATCACAGTTGTTTGAAGCTAAACCATTTGTTTCGCGTGGATTCGAAGATATCCCTTCTACTTCGAATTGATTTGAAGCTAAATCATGTGTTTCGCATGCATTTGAAGCTAACACGTTTGTTTCCCATTCTGTTGAATCTAAATCATGTATATCACAAGTTTTTGAAGCTAATGCATTTGTTTCGCGTGGATTCGAAGATCAGCCTTTTACTTCGCATTGATTTGAAGTTAAATCATATGTTTCGCATGGATTTGAAGCTAAGCCTTCTACTTCGCAATTATTTGGAGCTAAATCATGTCTTTCGCTTGGATTTGAAGCTAAACTTCCTACTCCGCATTGATTTGAAGCTAAATCATGTGCTTCGCTTGGATTTGAAGCTAACTCGTGTCGCATGCATTTGAAGCGTAATCCTGAATATCACAAATATTTGAAGCTAAACATGTGTTTCGCCTGGATTTCAAGCTAACTCGTTTGTTTCGCATGCAATTGAAGCTAAATCATGTATCAAACAAGTATTTGAAGCTAAATCATGTGTTTCGCATGGATTTGAAGCTAACTCGTTCGTTTCGCATGCAATTGTAACTAAATCATGCACATCACAATTATTTGAAGCTAAATCATGTGATTCGCTTGAATTTGAAGCTAACTCGTTTCTTTCGCATGCTGTTGAAGCTAAATCATGTATAAAACAAGTATATGAAGCTAAACTATTCGTCTCGGATGGATTTGAAGCTAAGCCTTCTGCTTCGCAATGACTTGGAGCTAAATCATGTCTATCGCTTGGAATTGAAGCTAAACTTCCTACTTCGCATTGATTTGAAGCTTCATTATTTGATTCGCTTTGATTTGAAGCTAACTCGTTTGTTTCACCTGCATTTGAAGTTATATCACTTATATTCGCAAGCAGTTGAAGCTCAATCATTCGTTTCGCATTGATTTGAAGCTAAGCCTTCTACTTCTCATTGATTTGAAGCTGAATCATGTGTTTCGCATGGATTTGAAGCTAACTCGTTCGTTCCGCTTGCATTTGAAGCTAAATAATGCACATCACAAGTATTTGAAGCTGAACCACTTGTTTAGCATGGATTTGATGATCAGCCTTCTACTTCGCATTGATTTGAAGCTAAATCATGTGTTTCGCTTGGATTTGAAACTAACTAGTTTGTTTCGCAATGCAGTTGAAGCGAAATCATGTATAACACAATTATTTGAAGCAAAACCATTTGATTCGCATGGATTTCAAAGTAAGCCTTCTACTTCGCATAGATTTGAAGCTAAATCATATGTTTCGCATGGATTTGAAGCTAATCGTTCGTATCGCATGCAGTTGAAGCTAAATCATGTATATCACAAGTATTTGAAGCTAAACCATTTGATTCGCATGGATTGATGCTATGCCATCTACTTCGCTTTTATTTGAAACTGAAACATGTGTTTCTCTTGAATTTGAAGCTAACACGTTCGTTTCACATGCAGTTGAAGCTAAATCATGTACATCACAAGTATTTGAAGCTGAACCATTTGTTTCGCACGAATATCAGGCTAAACCATGTGTTTGAAATGAATTTGAAGCTAAATCATGTGTTTCGCTTGGATTTCAAGCTAACTCGTTTGTTTCGCATGCAATTGAAGCTAGATCATGTATCAAACAAGTATTTGATGCTAAACCATTTGATTCGCATGGATTTGATGCTATGCCATCTACTTCGCTTTTATTTGGAACTGAAACATGTGTTTTTCTTATTTTAGAAGCTAACACGTTCCTTTCACATGCAGTTGAAACTAAAACATGTATATCAAAAGGATTTGAAGCTGAACCATTTGTTTCGCACGAATATCACGCTAAAACATGTGTTTGAAATGAATTTGAAGCCAAATCTTGTGTTTCGCATAGATTTGGAGCTAACTCGTTTGTTACGCATGCAGTTGAAGCTGAATCATGTATATCCCAAGTATTTGAATCTCAACCATTTGATTCGCATGGATTTGAAGATCAGCCTTCTACTTCGCATTGATTTGACGCTAAATCATGTGATTCGCTTGAATTTGAAGCTAACTCGTTTGTTTCGCATGCTGTTGAAGCTAAATCATGTATAAAACAAATATATGAAGCTAAACTATTCGTCTCGGATGGATTTGAAGCTAAGCCTTCTCCTTCGCAATGATTTGGAGCTAAATCATGTCTATCGCTTGGAATTGAAGCTAAACTTCCTACTTCGCATTGATTTGAAGCTTCATTATGTGATTCGCTTTGATTTGAAGCTAACTCGTTTGTTTCACCTGCATTTGAAGTTATATCACTTATATGCGCAAGCAGTTGAAGCTCAATCATTCGTTTCGCATTGATTTGAAGCTAAGCCTTCTACTTCTCATTGATTTGAAGCTGAATCATGTGTTTCGCATGGATTTGAAGCTAACTCGTTCGTTCCGCTTGCATTTGAAGCTAAATAATGCACATCACATGTATTTGAAGCTGAACCACTTGTTTAGCATGGATTTGATGATCAGCCTTCTACTTCGCATTGATTTGAAGCTAAATCATGTGTTTCGCTTGGATTTGAAGCTAACTCGTTTGTTTCGCATGCAATTGAAGCTAAATCATGTATCAAACAAGTATTTGAAACTAAACCATTTGATTCGCATGGATTTGATGCTATGCCATCTACTTCGCTTTTATTTGAAACTGAATCATGTGTTTCTCTTGTTTTTGAAGCTATCACGTTCGTTTCACATGCAGTTGAAGCTAAATCATGTATATCACAAGTATTTGGAGCTGAACCATTTGTTTCGCACGAATATCACGCTAAACCATGTGTTTGGAATGAATTTAAAGCTAAATCACGTGTTTCGCATAGATTTGAAGCCAACTCGTTTGTTACGCATGCAGTTGAAGCTGAATCATGTATATCCCAAGTATTTGAAGCTCAACCATTTGATTCGCATGGATTTGAAGATAAGCCTTCTACTTCGCATTGATTTGAAGCTAAATCATGTGTTTCGCTTGGATTTGAAACTAACTAGTTTGTTTCGCAATGCAGTTGAAGCTAAATCATGTATATCACAAATTATTTGATGATAAACCATTTGATTCGCATGGATTTCAAAATAAGCCTTCTACTTCGCATTGATTTGAAGCTAAATCATGTGTTTCGCATGCTTTTGAACCCAACTCATTTGTCTCGCATGCAGTTGAATCTAAATCATTCATATCACAAGTATTTGAAGCCAAATCACTCGTTTCGCATGGATTTGAAGCTCAACCTTCTACTTCGCATTGAGTTGAATCCAAATCATGTGTTTCGCTTGGATTTGAAGCTAAGCCTTCTACTTCCAATTGATTTAAAGCTAACCATATGTTTTTCATGTATTTGAAGCTAAGTCTTATTACATCGCATTGATTTGAATCTAAATCATGTGTTTCGTTTGTATCTAAAGCCCACTCGTTTGTTTCGCTTGCATTTGAAGCTAAATCATGCACATCACAAGTATTTGAAGCTGAACCACTTGTTTAGCATGGATTTGATGATCAGCCTTCTACCTCGCATTGATTTGAAGCTAAATCATGTGTTTCGCTTGGATTTGATACTAACTAGTTTGTTTCGCAATGCAGTTGAAGCGAAATCATGTATATCACAATTATTTGAAGCAAAACCATTTGATTCGCATGGATTTCAAAGTAAGCCTTCTACTTCGCAGTGATTTGAACTTAAATCATATGTTTCGCATGGATTTGAAGCTAATCGTTCGCATCGCATGCAGTTGAAGCTAAATCATGTATATCACAAGTATTTGAAGCTAAACCATTTGATTCGCATGGATTTGAAGATTAGCCTTCTACTTCGCATTGATTTTAATCTAAATCATCTGTTTCGCACGGATTTAAAGCTATCTCGTTTGTTTCGCATGCAGTTGAAGCTAAATCATGTATATCACAATTATTTGAAGCTAAACCATTTGATTCGCATGGATTTCAAAATAAGCCTTCTACTTCGCATTGATTTGAAGCTGAACCACTTGTTTCGCATGGATTTGAAGGTAAGCCTTCTACTTCGCATTGATTTGAAGCTAGATCATGTGTTTCGCTTGGATTTGCAACTAACTAGTTTGTTTCGCAATGCAGTTGAAGCTAAATCATGTATATCACAGTTATTTGAAGCTAAACCAGTTGATTCGCATGGATTTCAAAGTAATCCTTCTACTTCGCATTGATTTGAAGCTAAATCATGTGTTTCGCTTGGATTTGAAGCTAAACCATTTGTTTCGCATGGATTTGAAGCTATGCCTTCAACTTCGTGTTGACTTAATGCTAACTCATGTTTTTCGCTTGGATTTGAATCTAACTCGTTTGTTTCGCATGCAGTTGAAGCTAAATCATGTTTAAAACAAGTATTTGAAGCTAAACCATTTGATTCGCATGGATTTCAAAGTAAGCCTTCTACTTCGCATAGATTTGAAGCTAAATCATATGTTTCGCATGGATTTGAAGCTAATCGTTCGTATCGCATGCAGTTGAAGCTAAATCATGTATATCACAAGTATTTGAAGCTAAACCATTTGATTCGCATGGATTGATGCTATGCCATCTACTTCGCTTTTATTTGAAACTGAAACATGTGTTTCTCTTGAATTTGAAGCTAACACGTTCGTTTCACATGCAGTTGAAGCTAAATCATGTACATCACAAGTATTTGAAGCTGAACCATTTGTTTCGCACGAATATCAGGCTAAACCATGTGATTGAAATGAATTTGAAGCTAAATCATGTGTTTCGCTTGGATTTCAAGCTAACTCGTTTGTTTCGCATGCAATTGAAGCTAGATCATGTATCAAACAAGTATTTGATGCTAAACCATTTGATTCGCATGGATTTGATGCTATGCCATCTACTTCGCTTTTATTTGGAACTGAAACATGTGTTTTTCTTATTTTAGAAGCTAACACGTTCCTTTCACATGCAGTTGAAACTAAAACATGTATATCAAAAGGATTTGAAGCTGAACCATTTGTTTCGCACGAATATCACGCTAAAACATGTGTTTGAAATGAATTTGAAGCCAAATCTTGTGTTTCGCATAGATTTGGAGCTAACTCGTTTGTTACGCATGCAGTTGAAGCTGAATCATGTATGTCCCAAGTATTTGAATCTCAACCATTTGATTCGCATGGATTTGAAGATCAGCCTTCTACTTCGCATTGATTTGACGCTAAATCATGTGATTCGCTTGAATTTGAAGCTAACTCGTTTGTTTCGCATGCTGTTGAAGCTAAATCATGTATAAAACAAATATATGAAGCTAAACTATTCGTCTCGGATGGATTTGAAGCTAAGCCTTCTCCTTCGCAATGATTTGGAGCTAAATCATGTCTATCGCTTGGAATTGAAGCTAAACTTCCTACTTCGCATTGATTTGAAGCTTCATTATGTGATTCGCTTTGATTTGAAGCTAACTCGTTTGTTTCACCTGCATTTGAAGTTATATCACTTATATTCGCAAGCAGTTGAAGCTCAATCATTCGTTTCGCATTGATTTGAAGCTAAGCCTTCTACTTCTCATTGATTTGAAGCTGAATCATGTGTTTCGCATGGATTTGAAGCTAACTCGTTCGTTCCGCTTGCATTTGAAGCTAAATAATGCACATCACATGTATTTGAAGCTGAACCACTTGTTTAGCATGGATTTGATGATCAGCCTTCTACTTCGCATTGATTTGAAGCTAAATCATGTGTTTCGCTTGGATTTGAAGCTAACTCGTTTGTTTCGCATGCAATTGAAGCTAAATCATGTATCAAACAAGTATTTGAAACTAAACCATTTGATTCGCATGGATTTGATGCTATGCCATCTACTTCGCTTTTATTTGAAACTGAATCATGTGTTTCTCTTGTTTTTGAAGCTATCACGTTCGTTTCACATGCAGTTGAAGCTAAATCATGTATATCACAAGTATTTGGAGCTGAACCATTTGTTTCGCACGAATATCACGCTAAACCATGTGTTTGGAATGAATTTAAAGCTAAATCACGTGTTTCGCATAGATTTGAAGCCAACTCGTTTGTTACGCATGCAGTTGAAGCTGAATCATGTATATCCCAAGTATTTGAAGCTCAACCATTTGATTCGCATGGATTTGAAGATAAGCCTTCTACTTCGCATTGATTTGAAGCTAAATCATTTGTTTCGCTTGGATTTGAAACTAACTAGTTTGTTTCGCAATGCAGTTGAAGCTAAATCATGTATATCACAAATTATTTGATGCTAAACCATTTGATTCGCATGGATTTCAAAATAAGCCTTCTACTTCGCATTGATTTGAATCTAAATCATGTGTTTCGTTTGTATCTAAAGCCCACTCGTTTGTTTCGCATGCAGTTGAAACTAAATCATGTATATCACAAGTATTTGAAGCTAAATCATTTGTTTCGCATGGATTCGAAGATCAGACTTCTGCTTCGCACTGATTTGAAGCGGAATCGTGTGTTCCGCTTGTATTTGAAACTAATTCATGTAAGTCACAAGTATTAGAATCTTAACTTTTTGTTTCGCATGGATTGGAAGCTAAGCCATCTATGTCGCATTGATTTGAGGCAGAATCATGTGTTTCGCTCGTATTTGAAGCTAAATCATGTATATCACAATTATTTGAAGCTAAACCATTTGTTTCGCATGGATTCGAAGATCAGACTTCTGCTTCGCATTGATTTGAAGCTAAATCATGTGTTTCGCTTGGATTTCAAACTAACTCGTTCGTTTCGCATGCAGTTGAAGCTAAATCATGTATATCACAAGTATCTGAAGCTAAACCATTTGCTACGCATGGATTTTAAGCTAAGCCTTCTACTTCGCATTGATTTGATGCTAAATCGGGTGTTTCGCATGGATTTGAAGCTAACTCGTTTGCTTCGCATGCATTTGAAGCTAAATCATATATATCACAAGTATTAGAAGCTAAACCATTTAATTCGCATGGATTTCAAAATAAGCCTTCTACTTCGCATTGATTTGAAGCGAAATCATGTGTTTCGCTTGGATTTGAAACTAACTAGTTTGTTTCGCAATGCAGTTGAAGCTAAATCATGTATATCACAATTATTTGAAGCTAAACCATTTGATTCGCATGGATTTCAAAATAAGCCTTCTACTTCGAATTGATTTTAATCTAAATCATATGTTTCGCATGGATTTAAAGATATCTCGTTTGTTTCGCATACAGTTGAAGCTAAATCATGTATATCACAGGTATTTTAAGCTGAACCATTTGTTTCGCATGAATATTAGGCTAAACCATGTGTTTGGGATGAATTTGAAGCTAAATCATGCGTTTCGCTTAGATTTCAAACTAACTCGTTAGTTTTGCATGCTGCTGAAGCTAAATCATGTATATCACAAGTATTTGAATCTGAAGCATTTGATTCGCATGGATTTGAAACTAAGCCTTCTACTTCGCATTGATTTGAATCTAAATCATGTGTTTCGCTTGGATTTGAAACTAACTAGTTTGTTTCGCAATGCAGTTGAAGCTAAATCATGTATATCACAATTATTTGAAGCTAAACCATTTGATTCACATGGATTTCAAAATAAGCCTTCTACTTCGCATTGATTTGAAGCGAAATCATGTGTTTCGCTTGGATTTGAAACTAACTAGTTTGTTTCGCAATGCAGTTGAAGCTAAATCATGTATATCACAATTATTTGAAGCTAAACCATTTGATTCGCATGGATTTCAAAATAAGCCTTCTACTTCGAATTGATTTTAATCTAAATCATCTGTTTCGCATGGATTTAAAGATATCTCGTTTGTTTCGCATGCAGTTGAAGATAAATCATGTATATCACAGGTATTTGAAGCTAAACAATTTGATTCGCATGGATTTGAAGATAAGCCTTGTATTTCGCATTGATTTGAAGCTAAATCATGTGTTATGCATGGATTTGAAGCTAACTCGTTAGTTTTGCATGCTGTTGAAGCTAAATCATGTATATCACAAGTATTTGAAGCTAAACCATTTGTTTCGAAAGGATACGAAGATCAGCCTTCTACTTCGCATTGATAAGAAGCAAAATCACGTGTTTCGCATGGATTTGAAGCTAACTCGTTAGTTTTGCATGCTGTTGAAGCTAAATCATGTATATCATAAGTATTTGAAGCTAAACCATTATTTCGCAAGGATTTGAAGATAAGCCTTCTACTTCGCATTGATTTGAAGCTAAATCATGTGTTTCGCTTGGATTTCAAGCTAACTCGTTTGTTTCACATGCAATTGAAGCTAAATCATGTATATCACAATTATTTGAAGCTAAACCATTTGATTCGCATGGATTTCAAAATAAGCCTTCTACTTCGCATTAATTTGAAGCTAAATCATGTGTTTCGCTTGGATTTGAAGCTAACTCGATTGTTTCGCATGCAGTTGAAGATAATTCATGTATATCACAGGTATTTATAGCTAAACCATTTGATTCGAATGGATTTGAAGATAAGCCTTCTACTTCGCATTGATTTGAAGCGAAATCATGTGTTTCGCAGGGATTTTAAGCTAACTCGTTTTCTTCGCCTGTATTTGATGGTAAATCATGTATATCACAATTATTTGAAACTAAACCATTTGATTCGCATGGATTTGAAGATAATCCTTCTACTTCGCATTGATTTGAAGCAAAATCATGTGTTTCGCATGGATTTGAATCTGACTCGTTAGTTTTCATGCTGTTGAAGCTAAATCATGTATGTCACAAGTATTTGAAGCTGAACCATTTGTTTCGCACGAATATCAGGCTAAACCATGTGTTTGGAATGAATTTGAAGCTAAATCATGTGTTTCGCATAGATTTGAAGCTAACTCATTTGTTACGCATGCAGTTGAAGCTGAATCATGTATATCCCAAGTATTTGAAGCTCAACCATTTGATTCGCATGGATTTGAAGATAAGCCTTCTACTTCGCATTGATTTGAAGCTAAATCATGTGTTTCGCATGGATTTGAAGCTAACTCGTTAGTTTTGCATGCTGTTGAAGCTAAATCATGTATATCACAAGTATTTGAAACTAAACCAATTGTTTCGCAAGGATTCGAAGATCAGCCTTCTACTTCGCATTGATTTCAAGCTAAATCATGTGTTTCGCATGGAGTTGAAGCTAACTCGTTCGTTTCGCTTGCATTTGAAGCTAAATCATGCACATCCCAAGTATTTGAAGCTCAACCATTTGATTCGCATGGATTTGAAGATAAGCCTTCTACTTCGCATTGATTTGAATCTAAATCAAGTGTTTCGCTTGGATTTGAAACTAACTAGTGTGTTTCGCAATGCAATTGAAGCTAAATCATGTATATCACAAATTATTTGATGCTAAACCATTTGATTCGCATGGATTTCAAAATAAGCCTTCTACTTCGCATTGATTTGAATCTAAATCATGTGTTTCGTTTGTATCTAAAGCCCACTCGTTTGTTTCGCATGCAGTTGAAACTAAATCATGTATATCACAAGTATTTGAAGCTAAATCATTTGTTTCGCATGGATTCGAAGATCAGACTTCTGCTTCGCACTGATTTGAAGCGGAATCGTGTGTTTCGCTTGTATTTGAAACTAATTCATGTAAGTCACAAGTATTAGAATCTTAACTTTTTGTTTCGCATGGATTGGAAGCTAAGCCATCTATGTCGCATTGATTTGAGGCAGAATCATGTGTTTCGCTCGTATTTGAAGCTAAATCATGTATATCACAATTATTTGAAGCTAAACCATTTGTTTCGCATGGATTCGAAGATCAGACTTCTGCTTCGCATTGATTTGAAGCTAAATCATGTGTTTCGCTTGGATTTCAAACTAACTCGTTCGTTTCGCATGCAGTTGAAGCTAAATCATGTATATCACAAGTATCTGAAGCTAAACCATTTGCTACGCATGGATTTTAAGCTAAGCCTTCTACTTCGCATTGATTTGATGCTAAATCGGGTGTTTCGCATGGATTTGAAGCTAACTCGTTTGCTTCGCATGCATTTGAAGCTAAATCATATATATCACAAGTATTAGAAGCTAAACCATTTAATTCGCATGGATTTCAAAATAAGCCTTCTACTTCGCATTGATTTGAAGCGAAATCATGTGTTTCGCTTGGATTTGAAACTAACTAGTTTGTTTCGCAATGCAGTTGAAGCTAAATCATGTATATCACAATTATTTGAAGCTAAACCATTTGATTCGCATGGATTTCAAAATAAGCCTTCTACTTCGAATTGATTTTAATCTAAATCATCTGTTTCGCATGGATTTAAAGATATCTCGTTTGTTTCGCATGCAGTTGAAGATAAATCATGTATATCACAGGTATTTGAAGCTAAACAATTTGATTCGCATGGATTTGAAGATAAGCCTTGTATTTCGCATTGATTTGAAGCTAAATCATGTGTTATGCATGGATTTGAAGCTAACTCGTTAGTTTTGCATGCTGTTGAAGCTAAATCATGTATATCACAAGTATTTGAAGCTAAACCATTTGTTTCGAAAGGATACGAAGATCAGCCTTCTACTTCGCATTGATAAGAAGCAAAATCACGTGTTTCGCATGGATTTGAAGCTAACTCGTTAGTTTTGCATGCTGTTGAAGCTAAATCATGTATATCATAAGTATTTGAAGCTAAACCATTATTTCGCAAGGATTTGAAGATAAGCCTTCTACTTCGCATTGATTTGAAGCTAAATCATGTGTTTCGCTTGGATTTCAAGCTAACTCGTTTGTTTCACATACAATTGAAGCTAAATCATGTATATCACAATTATTTGAAGCTAAACCATTTGATTCGCATGGATTTCAAAATAAGCCTTCTACTTCGCATTAATTTGAAGCTAAATCATGTGTATCGCTTGGATTTCAAGCTAACTCGTTTGTTTCGCATGTAATTGAAGCTAAATAATGTATCAAACTAGTATTTCAAGCTCAAGCATTTGTTCCGCATGGATTCGAAGATCAGCCTTCTACTTCGCAATTGATAAGAAGCTAAATCATGTGTTTCGCATGGATTTCAAGCTCACTCGTTTGTTTCGCATGCAGTTGAAGCTAAATCATGTATCAAACAAGTATTTGAAGCTAAACCATTTGTTTCGCATGGATTCGAAGATCAGCCATCTACCTCGTATTGATTTGAAGCTAAATCATGTCTATCGCTAGGATTTAAAGCTAACTCGTTTGTTTCGCATACTGTTGAAGGTAAATCATGTATAACACAAGTATTTGAGCCTGAGCCATTTGTTTCGCATGGATTCGAAGATCAGCCTCCTAATTCGCATTGATTTGAAGGTAAATCATGTGTTTCGCTTGGATTTGAAGCTAACTCGTTTATTTCGTCTGCATTTGAAGCTTCATCATTTATATCACAAGTATTTGAAGCTAAACCACTTGATTCGCATGGATTTGAAGCTAAGCCTTCTACTTCGCCTTGGTTTGAAGCTAAATCGTTTATATCGCAAGTATTTGAAGGTAAATCATTTGTATCGCATGGATTTGAAGATTAGCCTTCTACTTCGCATTGATTTTAATCTAAATCATCTGTTTCGCACGGATTTAAAGCTATCTCGTTTGTTTCGCATGCAGTTGAAGATAGATCATGTATATCACAGGTATTTGAAGCTAAACCATTTGTTTCGCATGGATTCGAAGATAAGCCTTCCACATCGCATTGATTTCAAGCTAAATCATGTGTTTCGCATGGATTTGAATCTAACTCGTTTGTTTCGCATGCAGTTGATGCTAAATCATGTATATCACAAGTATTTGAATCTAAACCATTTGTTTCGCATGGATTTGATGCTATGCCATCTACTTCGCTTTTATTTGAAACTGAATCATGTGTTTCTATTGAATGTGAAGCTGACACGTTTGTTTCGCATGCAGTTGAAGCTAAATCATGTATATCACAAGTATTCGAAGCTGAACCATTTGTTTCGCATGAATATCAGGCTAAAGCATGTGTTTGGAATGAATTTGAAGCTAAATCTTGTGTTTCGCATAGATTTGGAGATAACTCGTTTGTTACGCATGCAGTTGAAGGTGAATCATGTATATCCCAAGTATTTGAAGCTCAACCATTTGATTCGCATGGATTTGAAGATAAGCCATCTACTTCGCATTGATTTTAATCTAAATCATGTGTTTCACACGGATTTAAAGCTATCTCGTTTGTTTCACATGCAGTTGAAGATAATTCATGTATATCACAGGTATTTGAAGTTAAACCATTTGTTTCGCATGGATTCGAAGATAAGCCTTTTACACCGCATTGATTTCAAGCTATACCATGTGTTTCGCATAGATTTGAAGCTAACTCATTTGTTACGCATGCAGTTGAAGCTAAATCATGTATATCCCAAGTATTTGAGCCTAAACCATTTGTTTCGCATGGATTCGAAGATCAGCCATCTACTTCGCATTTATTTGAAGCTAAATCATGTGTTTCGCATGGATTTGAAGCTAGATCGTTCTTTTCGCATGCAGTTGACTCTAAATCATGTATAAAACAAGTATTTGAAGCTAGACCATTTGTTTCGAATGAATTTGAAGCCAAGCCTTCTACTTCGCATTTATTTGAAGCTAAATAATGTGTTCCACGTGGATTTCAATATAACTCGTTTGTTTCGCATGCAGTTGAAGCTAAATCATGTATATCACAAGGTAGAGTTCAAGTCTCACTTTGTGCCGGTCAGAAAGATACCGAGGACTCCACCACCCACCGAACGGCGACGTTCGTTGACACTGACGGACATGGCGTCCCAGACGCAGGTGCAGGAAGACTTTGAGGTTGCTTTTCACTCGGAAAGTGAGATGCGACCGACTTCTGAAGCGGCACATACGCAGAAAAGAAAGAGGCTTGACAGCATGTCTGATCTCAGCGAGGACGTCACAGCTGTAGTTGAAACTAATCTGTTGGCTGACGTCACTATCCAATTGAGGAAACTTATAGCCTGCACCAAGTCGGTACAGGCGTTTTGTAGGTCACAGGACAGCGTAAACCCCAACTTATCATTACTGGTGAGCTCGTTGGCCAAGGAAACGAACTCTTTAAAAGGATCACGAAGGAGGTCCTTACCAAAGGAAGACTCGAGACACGCGAGGAGGTCGGTAATGCGACCCGCGCCTCTTTAATCGACGATGGCTCCACTCGTCCTCCTCTCCCCAAAGCATGTAGGACTGTGGGTACGCAAACCGCAGACCCGGAAGCGGTGAATCGTGGTGAGGTCGCAAGGTGGGCGCGAAAGGAACTCAACTTTGATGAGCTCCACAAGCTCATTCGATTCCTTTGCTCACTCAAAAGTTGATGATAACGCAAGACCGATGAAGGACACGATTGACATCGCCTGCTTCACACCGGCGGATCTACGCACCACAGATGGAACTACGTGCAGAATCCTTCAGAAGATGGCATGTCTCGACGATATCCTTGTCCAGGATGCCCGCAAGGGAGAGGTCGCCCACCTCCAGACCACTACCTCTATTCCAAGCAAAAGCGGCGGAATGACAAGGAAATCCAAGACCCACTTCTTTCTTATCCATAAGGATAATGAGAAGGACACTATCGACTTACACGTGGTATACGAGTGCCTCAGGAAAATGGCGCACCTAAGTACGGATACTTCGGCTGGAAAAGTAATCACGTTGATTTGCCCCGACGAAGTAAGTATAAATATTAGCAGGAAACTTGTTGAATTGTCCTTCTTACAGAGCAACTTGATGATCCATCTCCGCTCAAGTAAGGGAGGGGGACCAGACATAAAAATGATCAAAAGCTCTGACGGCTCTGGTAAGCCCGCGACGGAAACCATTAACATATCCAGTAACGGACAAACATACGCTGACATGCTGCGTTCTGTTAAAAAGAACGTCGACGTTAACCGAGAGGGGATTGACATCGCTTACGTCAAAGCGAACCTGAAAGGAGACCTAGTTATCTCTGTCAAGGGTGATCGAGGGAAGGTAACAGGACTCTCCGCACTAATTAATAAAAAGATTGCCGGAGTTAAAGCGAAAATATCAACCCGCAATACAAAAACTCTCCACCTTAAGGGTTTAGACGGGGATGTTACGACCGAGGACATATCGAGTACACTATACAAGATGCTGGGCTCGACCTTGGATCCTCAGGAAGTTCAGGTGAAAGCCCTTCGTCCTGGGTACGCGGGTAGCCAAAATGCTACCGTCATCACTTCCACTGAAAACGCGGAAAGGCTCCTAAAGGTGAAACGCTTCAGGGTTGGATGGGGCCTCTGTCGTGTGGTTGAACGGATAGAGGTCACCCAATGTTACAGGTGCCGCGAATACGGTCATCGCAGCTCAACATGTAAAAATGCGGACAGGTCTAAGAGCTGCCGCAGGTGCGGTGACCTTGGACACATGGAGAAATCCTGCACTAATGCGGAAAAATGCCTTAATTGCAGTATGCAGGGCCACAGGGACTGGAGTCTCAAGTGCCCTGCATACTGCAAGGCACTCAACGAAGCCCGCGAGAAACGCAACAATGACAAAGGGGTTAAAGCCAAACCACCAACTGACGGCTCCATGAACGACGCAAAAATACCGAAGACGAATAAATTGACGAACTCGGGCAGGACACCGAAACAACCTAAGGGAGGTAAATTTAGTACCGACTCAAGCTCACCTATAGTGAGCCTTGATTGTAAAGACGCATCGACAGCCCTGAGAGAGGCCGATGCTGATAAACAGACGACTAACCCCACTCCAAGGGCAAACAAGGATAAGGACGCAAGGGTGACGCTGGTCCCCAGAAGTGCCTCCGATATATTTAGCGAGGATTCCTCCAGGGTACTCTTACCCTCCGGAGGCGAGACGCTAATACAAGCACCCGAAAAGGGCTACGACGATAAGGGCTAACTCCTTTGTCCATTACTCTTGGACCCTTCATTATTGTTAACAAGTTCACTGTAAACATAAGAAGAAGGCGTCTAAGGACACTCGCCTAAACTTATTACAAATCAACCTGCACAATTGTAGATTAGCGCACGACCTGCTCCAACAAAATGCAATCGACCTTGACATCGACGTGGTTTTGATTTCTGAACCATAGCGGATACTAGACCATTGGTTCGGGGCCAGGGATGGCAGAGCGGCCATATGGGTCACTGCTAGGGCGACTGAGAGGTTTTCGTCTATCCAACGTCTGGCCAGCATAGACGGATGCGTGGTAATACAGCTCAACGATATAACAGTTGTTAGCTGCTACTACAGGCCGAACATGCGATTGGACAATTTTATGACGCACTTGCATCACCTTGAACATCTGATAGGCACCCTGGATCGCGAACACCTGATCGTGGCAGGTGACTTCAATTCAAAATCACCAGCCTGGGGGTCGGCCAAGTCGGATGCACGGGGCACTGCCACCCTCCAAATGGCAAACCGTGTCCGGATTTGCCCGGTGGTCAGTGAAGGGAAGTTCACGTTTGAGAGGAATGGTCACCACTCTCTGATCGACATCATGTTCTGCGGCTACGCCATGCTTCGGAAGCTGGTGTCAAGCGTCATATTAAACACGGAAACAGCCTCGGATCACCGTTATGTTAGACACGTATTCTCCGGTGAAAACATCTTCCACAAAAAAGCGCCTAGGCCTGGAGTGGTTGATGTGGATAAATTCCTGGCGCTATACAGCAGGGCTACGGCATTGGTCTCTCCTTTCCTTATGGAGACGGCTATAGACATCGACGAATATATCCAGTTGGTAAGCGAACGTGCGGCTAAATCTACGCGCCCTCGATACCCTTCGGAGTTCAGACGCCCGAAATGGTGGTGGACAGCAGAGGTCGGGGCGGCTAGACTGGCAGTCGTCAAAAGTAGGAGGAGGCTACAGAGAGCCAGGAGGAAGGGGCACGCAAATGGGATCGAACTTGCCAGAACCATTTACATGAACCTTAAGGGAGACCTAAAAAGGACGATTCAGGCCTCCAAGGACGCCGCATGGAAGGACTTCATCAAAGGAATCGATGCTGATGCCTGGGGTAGACCATATACATGGGTGGTTAACAAAATTAAAGGGATATCGTCACCTAATTACCCTGAACCGCGAGGAACATTGGGCGATAGTAGGTAAGTTGTTTACCACCATCCCTCCGGCACCAAACCACGAGACCATCGTTGACGCATCCCGATTACTCACATTGAGCGGGACCCTGGACGGTAGCCAGGATCCCCCGTTTACTGAAGACGAAGCCCGGGAAGCCTTAAAGAGGCTGAAGAAGCGTGCTTTGGGCCCGGACAATTTACCGCTGTCGGTCATGGGGGCACTTGGGGGGGGGGGGGTGCATTAGGCCATATTACACACCTATTTTCAAGATGCCTTGCTATAGGGTATTTCCCCAGAGCTTGGAAAGTTGGGAGACTGGTCTTGATCCCGAAAAAACCGGGGCCAGACAATCGACCTGCCTGGCGCCCCTTATGCATACTCTCAAACTTCGCGAAAGTGTTCGAGTATTGCATCAAGGAGAGGCTGGTATCCAGGATAACATTCTCTGTCAACCAGTATGGTTTTGCTAAGGGGAAAAGTACGATTGATGCTGTCAGCAGAGTCATGGACCTTTGGAACGCTGCTAAGAAGAAGTCAATGCACTGCTTTCTTCTAGTGACCTTAAACGTTAAGGACGCATTTAATGCGGTTAAGTGGGGAAACATTCTTACTGCTCTGCAGCGGAGGAACATTCCCCCTCGACTCCTTGGCATACTCCGCAGCTATTTGCACAAGCGATGCATTATGACTTGGAGGGACGGTGAGGCGGAACGGATATCCGTCTTTGCGGGAGTTCCCCAGGGCTCGGTCCTGGGCCCCCTATTGTGGAATATCCAATACGATGACCTGCTGGATATTCGACTACCACGTGACTGCAGCCTATTAGGCTTCGCCGACGACGCTGCACTCGTCATATCTGCCAGGGATATTGAGGCAGCCAGAAACAAGGCTACCGCCGCCTTGAAATCAGTCAAGACTTGGTTTGACCAAAATCATTTAGAACTTGCGGAGGAAAAATGTGAGGTCCTTCACTTCACAAGCAGGAAGACCAAGCGGTCCATCGACCTGAGGATTGGTAATAATACTCTTAAGGCATGTACAGCTACACGCTACCTTGGTGTGGTCATTGAGGCCAATCAAGTGTTTCGGAAGCACATACTTAATGCCTGTGAAAAGGCCACTAAGTATGCAGGAATATTGTGCAGGATACTGCCCAACATCGGGGGTGGCGGTTATTGGGCACGTTCCTTATATTACCGCGTAGTGGAGTCAGTATGCATGTATGCGGCTCCAATATGGGCTCCTGCGGTCAATATGTCCAACAACAGAAAGCACTTCAACGCTGCGCAAAAGATGATCCTGGCGAGGGTGGTTAGAGCATATCGTACCACCGCGCTCGACGCCTTGTGCGTCCTTGCGGGTTTTCCCCCTTTCGACTTGGTGGCAAACGAAAGGAGGCGCATCTACGTGAAAACAACGGATCTGGACAGGAGGGCACCCGACTACAAGCGCCGGATGCACCTGATCAGGAAGGAAGAGCGTGACCGGACGTTGTCCGAATGGCAGAAGAGATGGGATTTGGCACCCCATGGACGGAGGACTCACTCTCTAATCCCGAAGATTGCGGACTGGATCGGGTGGGGCCCTCTCCTGCTCGACTTTCGACTGGCGCAGGTGCTGACTGGACATGGTTGCTTCTCAAGCTTCCTTAAGCGTATTGGGAAGATAGACCAGTCCAGATGCCTGCTCTGCGGGGTGGACGATGACACCATTGAGCACGCTATTATGATGTGCCGGGCCTTTGACGACGAACGAGCCACATTGGTGAAAGAAATTGGAGTGCTTTCATTTGACATGGTATTACTTATACTGAAAGACTCGAGCAAAAGGACATCTTTTAAAAAGTTTGTTGACGACTGCCTCAAGAGGAAGGAGGCTGCCCTCAACGACCTCCAGAGGAAGGAGAGACCGAATTTCACAGCCAGGACCAGGACTCAAATGTAAGGTGGTTCTAAGAAACGTAATTCCACCCGCCCCCCTCCCGAAGCAATGATCTAGGGCGGATACCATTGAGGGGGGATCCTACATCATGGCTGAAGGGAGGTTTAGGTTTTAGTGGGTATGCCGATAGCACTACCCTCGGACAGCCCCACACTACCATCGCTATGGTGTGCGAAAAGCATTTCCCCCTCCACGGGAAAAAAAATGTATATCACACGTATTTTAATCTAAACCATTTGTTTCGCATTGATTTCAAGCTAAGCCTTATTGATTTGAAGCTAAATCATGTGTTTCGCTCGGATTTGAAGCTAAGCCTTCTACTTCGCATGATTTGAAGCTAAATCATGTTTATCACAAGTATCTGAATCTAAAACATTTCTTGCGCTCGGATTTGAAGCTAAGCCTTCTACTTCGCACGATTTAAAGCTAAATCATGTTTATCAAAAGTATCTGAATCTATACCATTTGTTTCGCTTGGATTTGAGGCTAAACCATTTGTTACGCATGCATATTAAGCTAAACCATGTGTTTCGCATGAATTTGTAGCTAAATCGTGTGTTTCGCATGGATTTGAAGCTAACTCGATTTTATACCCTGTGGTTGAAGCTATATCACTTATGTCGCAATTATCTGAAGGTAAATCACTTGTTTCTCATGTATTTGAAGATAATCCTAATACTTCGCATGGATTTGAAGTTAACTCGTATGTTTCGCATGCAGTTGAAGCTAAATCACGTATATCACAAGTATTTGATGTTAAGCCTTCTACTTCGCATGATTTGAAACTAAATCAGAATTGAAGTTAATTCGTTTGTTTCGCATGCAGTTGAAACTATATCATGTATATCACAAGTATTTGAAGCTAAACCATTTGATTCGCATGTATTTGAAGCAAAGCATTCCACTTCTGATTGATTTGAAGCTAAATCACGTGTTTCGCTCGGATTTGAAGCTAAGCCTTCTATTTCGCATGATTTGAATCTAAATCATATGTTCCGCATGGATTTGAAGCTGACTCGTTTGTTTCGCATGGAGTTGAAGCTAAGCCTTTAACGTCGCATTGATTTGAAGCTAAATCATGTGTTTCGTATAAATTTGAAGCTAACTGTTTGTTCCGCCTGCATTTGAAGCTATATCACTTATATCACAAGTATTTGAGGCTAAATCAATTGTTTCGCATGGATTTGAAGCTGACTCGTTTGTTTGGCATGGATTTGAAGCTAAGCCTTTAACTTCGCATTGATTTGAAGCTAAATCATGTGTTTCGCATGAATTTGAAGATAACTCGTTCGTTTGGACTGCATTTGAAGCTATTTCATTTATATCGCAAGTATTTGAATCTAAATCATGTGTTTCGCTCGGATTTGAAGATAAACCTTCTACTTCGCATGATTTGAAGCTAAATCATGTTTATCACAATTATCTGAATCTATACCATTTGTTTCGCTTGGATTTGAAGCTAAGCCTTCTACGTCGCACTGATTTGAAGCTAAATCATGTGTTTCGCATTAATTTGAAGATAACTCGTTCGTTCGTCTGCATTTGAAGTTATTTCATTTATATCGCAAGTATTTGAATCTAAATCATGTGTTTCGCATGAATTTGAAGCTAACTGTTTGTTCCGCCTGCATTTGAAGCTATATCACTTATATCGCAAGTATTTGAAGCTAAATCATTTGTTTCGCATGGATTTGAAGCTAAGCCTCTAACTTCGCATTGATTTGAAGCTAAATCATGTGTTTCGCATGAATTTAAATATATCTCGTTCGTTCGTCTGCATTTGAAGTTATTTCATTTATATCGCAAGTATTTGAATCTAAATCATGTGTTTCGCATGAATTTGAAGCTAACTGTTTGTTCCCCCTGCATTTGGAGCTATATGACTTATATCGCAAGTATTTGAAGCTAAATCATTCGTTTTGCATGGATTTGAAGCTAAACCTTCTACATCACATTGATTTGAAGCAAACTCATGTGTTTCGATTGGATTTGAAGCTAACTCGTATGTTTCGCATGGAGTTGAAGGTAAAACATGTATAAAACAAGTATTTCAAGCTAAACTATTATTCTCGCATGGATTTGAAGCTAAGCCTTCTACTTCGCATTGATTTGAAGCTAAATCATTGGTTTTGCTTGGATTTGAAGCTAAACCTTCTACATCACATTGATTTGAAGCAAAATCATGTGTTTCGCATGGATTTGAAGCTAACTCGTATTTTTCGCATGGATTTGAAGCTAAGCCTTCTACTTCGCATTGATCTGAAGCTAAATCATGTGTTTCTCTTGGATATGAAGCTAACTCGTTTGTTTCGCATGCAGTTGAAGCTAAATCATGTTTATCACAAGTTTCTGAATCTAAACCATTTGTTTCGCTTGGATTTGAAGCTGTGCCTTCTACGTCGAACTGATTTGAAGCTAAATCATGTGTCTCGCATGAATTTGAAGATAACTCGTCTGTTTCGCATGCAGTTGAAGCTAAATTACTTATATTCGCAAGCACTGAAGCCAAATCATTCGGTTCGCATGGATTTGAAGCTAAGCCTCCTCCTTCGCATTAATATGATGCTATATCATGTGTTTCGTTTGTATTTGTAGCTAACTCGTTTGTTTCTCATGCAGTTGAAGCTAAATCATGTTTATCACAAGTGTCTGTATCTAAACCATCTGATTCGCATGAATATTAAGCTAAGCCATGTGTTTCGCATGAATTTGAAGCTAAATCATGCGTTTCGCATGGATTTGATGCTAATCCTTCTACTTCGCATTGATTTGAAGGTAAATCATGTGATTCGCATGGATTTGAAGATAACTCGATTGTTTGACATGCAGTTGAATCTATATCACTTATATTCGCAAGTATCTGAAGCCAAATAATTCGTTTCGCATGGATATAAAGCTAAGCCTTCTAATTCGCATTGATTTGAAGTTAAATCATGTGTTTCGCTTATATTTGAAGCTAACTCGTGTGTTTCGCATGCAGTTGAAGCTAAATCATGTATATCACAAGTAATTGAAGCTAAACCATGTGTTTCGCTTGAATTTGAAGCTAAATCATGTGTTTCGCATGGATTTGAAGCTAAGCCTTCTAGTTCGCATTGATCTGAAGCTAAATCATGTGTTTCGCTTGTATTTGAAGCTAACTCGTTTGTTTCGCATGCAGTTGAAGCTAAATCATGTATATCACAAATATTTGAAGCTAAAACATTTGATTCGCTTGGATTTGAAACTAAACCTTGTACTTCGCGTTGATTTGAATCTAAATCATGTGTTTCGCATGGATTTGAATCTATCTCGTTTGTTACGCCTGTATTCGAAGCTATGTCAATTACTTTCGCTAGTATTTGAAGCTCAATCATTTGTTTCGTATGGATTTGAAGCTACGCCTTCCACTTCGCATTGATTTGAAGTTGAATTATGTGTTTCCCTTGGATTGGAAGCTAACTCGTTTGTTTCGCCTGCATTAGAAGCAAAATCATGTATATCACAAGTATTTTAATCTAAACCATTTGTTTCGCATTGATTTGAAGCTAAGCCTTATACGTCGAATTCATTTAAAGCTAAATCATGAGTTTCGCAAGGATTTGAAGCTAACTCGTTTGTTTCGCATGCAGTTGAAGCAAAATCATGTTTATCACAAGTCTTTGAAGCTAAACCATTTGTTTCGCATGGATTTGGAGCTAACTCGTTTATGTCATCTGCATTTGAAGCTATATCACTTATATCGCAAGTATCTGACGCTAAATCATTTGTTTTTCAATGATTTGAAGCTAAACCATCTACATTGCATTGATTTGAAGCTAAATAAATTGTCTCGCTTGGATTTGAAGCTAACTCGTTTGATTTGCATGCAGTTGACTCTAAATCGTGTTCATCACAAGTATTTGAAGCTAAACCACTTGTTTCGCATTTGTTTGAAGTTAAGCCTTCTACTTCGCATTGATTTGATGTTAAATCATGTGTCTCCATGGGATTTGAAGCTAACTAGCCTTATTCGCATGCAGTTGAAGCTAAATCATGTTTATCACAAGTATTTGTAACTAAACAATTTGTTCCGCATTGATTTGAAGCTAAGCCTACTACTTCGCATTGATTTGAAGCTAAATCATGTGTTTCGCATGGATTTGAAGCTTACTCGTTTGTTTCGCCTGCATTTGAGGCTATTTTATATAAACCGCAGGTATTTGATGGTAAATCATTTGTTTCGCATGGATTTGAAGCTAAGCCTTCTACTTGGCATTGATTTGATGTTAAATCATGTGTTTCCCTTGGATTTGAAGCTAACTCGTTTGATTCGCATTCAGTTGAAGCAAAATCATGTTTATCACAAGTATTTGTAGCTAAACAATTTGTTTCGCATTGATTTGAAGCTTAGCCTACTACTTCGCATTGATTCGAAGTTAAATCATGTTTATCACAAGTATCTGAATCCAAACGAATTGTATCGCATTGTTTTGAAGCTAAGCCTACTACTTCGCATTGATTTGAAGTTAAATCATGTGTTTCTCTTGGATCTGAAGCTAACTCGCTTGATTCGCATGCAGTTGAAGCAAAATCATGTATAAAACAAGTATATGAAGCTAAACTATTTGTCTCGGATGGATTTGAAACTAAGCCTTCTGCTTCGCAATGATATGGAACTAAATCATGTTTATCGCTTGGATTTGAAGCTAAACTTCCTACTTCGCATTGATTTGAAACTGCATTATGTGATTCGCTTTGATTTGAAGCTAACTCGTTTGTTTCACCTGCATTTGAAGTTATATCACTTATATTCGCAAGCAGTTGAAGCTCAATCATTCGTTTCGCATGGATTTGAAGCTAAGCCTTCTACTTCTCATTGATTTGAAGCTGAATCATGTGTTTCGCTTGGATTTGAAACTAACTAGTTTGTTTCGCAATGCAGTTGAAGCTAAATCATGTATATCACAAATATTTGAAGCTGAACCATTTGTTTCGCATGGATTTGATGATCAGCCTTCTACTTCGCATTGATTTGAAACTGCATTATGTGATTCGCTTTGATTTGAAGCTAACTCGTTTGTTTCACCTGCATTTGAAGTTATATCACTTATATTCGCAAGCAGTTGAAGCTCAATCATTCGTTTCGCATGGATTTGAAGCTAAGCCTTCTACTTCTCATTGATTTGAAGCTGAATCATGTGTTTCGCTTGGATTTGAAACTAACTAGTTTGTTTCGCAATGCAGTTGAAGCTAAATCATGTATATCACAAATATTTGAAGCTGAACCATTTGTTTCGCATGGATTTGATGATCAGCCTTCTACTTCGCATTGATTTGAAGCTAAATCATGTGTTTCGCATGGATTTGAAGCTTACTCGTTTGTTTCGCCTGCATTTGAAGCTATTTTATATAAACCGCAGGTATTTGATGGTAAATCATTTGTTTCGCATGGATTTGAAGCTAAGCCTTCTACTTGGCATTGATTTGATGTTAAATCATGTGTTTCCCTTGGATTTGAAGCTAACTCGTTTGATTCGCATTCAGTTGAAGCAAAATCATGTTTATCACAAGTATTTGTAGCTAAACAATTTGTTTCGCATTGATTTGAAGCTTAGCCTACTACTTCGCATTGATTCGAAGTTAAATCATGTTTATCACAAGTATCTGAATCCAAACGAATTGTATCGCATTGTTTTGAAGCTAAGCCTACTACTTCGCATTGATTTGAAGTTAAATCATGTGTTTCTCTTGGATCTGAAGCTAACTCGCTTGATTCGCATGCAGTTGAAGCAAAATCATGTATAAAACAAGTATATGAAGCTAAACTATTTGTCTCGGATGGATTTGAAACTAAGCCTTCTGCTTCGCAATGATATGGAACTAAATCATGTTTATCGCTTGGATTTGAAGCTAAACTTCCTACTTCGCATTGATTTGAAACTGCATTATGTGATTCGCTTTGATTTGAAGCTAACTCGTTTGTTTCACCTGCATTTGAAGTTATATCACTTATATTCGCAAGCAGTTGAAGCTCAATCATTCGTTTCGCATGGATTTGAAGCTAAGCCTTCTACTTCTCATTGATTTGAAGCTGAATCATGTGTTTCGCTTGGATTTGAAACTAACTAGTTTGTTTCGCAATGCAGTTGAAGCTAAATCATGTATATCACAAATATTTGAAGCTGAACCATTTGTTTCGCATGGATTTGATGATCAGCCTTCTACTTCGCATTGATTTGAAGCTAAATCATGTGTTTCGCTTGGATTTGAAACTAACTAGTTTGTTTCGCAATGCTGTTGAAGCGAAATTATGTATATCACAATTATTTGAAGCAAAACCATTTGATTCGCATGGATTTCAAAGTAAGCCTTCTACTTCGCATTGATTTCAAGCTAAATCATGTGTTTCGCTTGGATTTCAAGCTAACTCGTTTGTTTCGCATGCAATTGAAGCTAAATCATGTATATCACAAGTATTTGAAGCTAAACCATTTGATACGCATGGATTTGATGATATGCCATCTACTTCGCTTTTATTTGAAACTGAATGATGTGTTTCTCTTGAATTTGAAGCTAACACGTTCGTTTCACATGCAGTTGAAGCTAAATCATGTATATCACAAGTATTTGAAGCTGAACCACTTGTTTAGCATGGATTTGATGATCAGCCTTCTACTTCGCATTGATTTGAAGCTAAATCATGTGTTTCGCTTGGATTTGAAACTAACTAGTTTGTTTCGCAATGCAGTTGAAGCGAAATCATGTATATCACAATTATTTGAAGCAAAACCATTTGATTCGCATGGATTTCAAAGTAAGCCTTCTACTTCGCATTGATTTGAAGTTAAATCATATGTTTCGCATGGATTTGAAGCTAATCGTTCGTATCGCATGCAGTTGAAGCTAAATCATCTATATCACAAGTATTTGAAGCTAAACCATTTGATTCGCATGGATTTGATGCTATGCCATCTACTTCGCTTTTATTTGAAACTGAAACATGTGTTTCTCTTGAATTTGAAGCTAACACGTTAGTTTCACATGCAGTTGAAGCTAAATCATGTACATCAAAAGTATTTGAAGCTGAACCATATGTTTCGCACGAATATCAGGCTAAACCATGTGTTTGGAATGAATTTGAGGCTAAATCATGTGTTTCGCATAGATTTGAAGCTAACTCGTTTGTTACGCATGCAGTTGAAGCTGAATCATGTATATCCCAAGTATTTGAAGCTAAACCATTTGATTCGCATGGATTTCAAAATAAGCCTTCTACTTTGCATTGATTTGAAGCTGAACCACTTGTTTCGCATGGATTTGAAGGTAAGCCTTCTACTTCGCATTAATTTGAAGCTAGATCATGTGTTTCGCTTGGATTTGCAACTAACTAGTTTGTTTCGCAATGCAGTTGAAGCTAAATCATGTATATCACAGTTATTTGAAGCTAAACCAGTTGATTCGCATGGATTTCAAAGTAATCCTTCTACTTCGCATTGATTTGAAGCTAAATCATGTGTTTCGCTTGGATTTGAAGCTAAACCATTTGTTTCGCATGGATTTGAAGCTAAGCCTTCTACTTCGCATTGATTTGAAGCTAAATCATGTGTTTCGCATGAATTTGAAGCTAACTCGTTAGTTTTGCATGCTGTTGAAGCTAAATCATGTATATCACAGTTGTTTGAAGCTAAACCATTTGTTTCGCATGGATTCGAAGATAACCCTTCTACTTCGAATTGATTTGAAGCTAAATCATGTGTTTCGCATGCATTTGAAGCTAACACGTTTGTTTCCCATTCTGTTGAAGCTAAATCATGTATATCACAAGTTTTTGAAGCTAATCCATTTGTTTCGCGTGGATTCGAAGATCAGCCTTTTACTTCGCATTGATTTGAAGTTAAATCATATTTTTCGCATGGATTTGAAGCTAAGCCTTCTACTTCGCATTTATTTGGAGCTAAATCATGTCTTTCGCTTGGATTTGAAGCTAAACTTCCTACTCCGCATTGATTTGAAGTTAAATCATATTTTTCGCATGGATTTGAAGCTAAGCCTTCTACTTCGCATTTATTTGGAGCTAAATCATGTCTTTCGCTTGGATTTGAAGCTAAACTTCCTACTCCGCATTGATTTGAAGCTAAATCATGTGCTTCGCTTGGATTTGAAGCTAACTCGTTCGTTTCGCTTGCAATTGTAACTAAATCATGCACATCACAAGTATTTGAAGCTGAACCACTTGTTTCGCATGCATTTGAAGATAAGCCTTCTACTTCGCATTGATTTGAAGCTACATCATGTGTTTCGCTTGGATTTGAGACCAACTAGTTTGTTTCGCAATGCAGTTGAAGCTAAATCATATATATAACAATTATTTGAAGCTAAACCATTTGATTCGCATGGATTTCAAAATAAGCCTTCTACTTCGCATTGATTTGAAGCTAAATCATGTGTTTCGCTTGGATTTCAAGCTAACTCGTTTGTTTCGCATGCAATTGAAGATAAATCATGTATCAAACAAGTATTTGAAGCTAAACCATTTGTTTGGCAAAGAATATTAAGCTAAACCACGTTTTTCGAATGAATTTGATGCTAAATCATGTATTACGCATGTATTTGAAGCTAACTCGTTTTCTTCGCCTGCATTTGATGTAAAATCATGTATATCACAGGTATTTGAAGCTACACCATTTGTTTCGCATGGAATTCGAAGATAAGCCTTCTACTTCGCATTGATTTGAAGCTAAATCATGTATTGCGCATGGAGTTGAAGTTAACTCGTTTGTTTCGCATGCTGTTGAATCTAACTCATGTATATCGCAAGAATCTGAAGCTAAACAATTTGATTCGCACGGATTGGAAGCTAAGCCTTCTACTTCGCATTGAGTTGAAACTAAGTCATGTGTTTCGCTTGGATTTGAAACTAACTCGTTCGTTTCGCTTGCATTTGAAGCTAAATCATGCACGTCACAAGTATTTGAAGCTGAACCACTTGTTTAGCATGGATTTGATGATCAGCCTTCTACTTCGCATTGATTTGAAGCTAAATCATGTGTTTCGCTTGGATTTGAAACTAACTAGTTTGTTTCGCAATGCAGTTGAAGCGAAATCATGTATATCACAATTATTTGAAGCAAAACCATTTGATTCGCATGGATTTCAAAGTAAGCCTTCTACTTCGCATTGATTTGAAGTTAAATCATATGTTTCGCATGGATTTGAAGCTAATCGTTCGTATCGCATGCAGTTGAAGCTAAATCATCTATATCACAAGTATTTGAAGCTAAACCATTTGATTCGCATGGATTTGATGCTATGCCATCTACTTCGCTTTTATTTGAAACTGAAACATGTGTTTCTCTTGAATTTGAAGCTAACACGTTAGTTTCACATGCAGTTGAAGCTAAATCATGTACATCACAAGTATTTGAAGCTGAACCATATGTTTCGCACGAATATCAGGCTAAACCATGTGTTTGGAATGAATTTGAGGCTAAATCATGTGTTTCGCATAGATTTGAAGCTAACTCGTTTGTTACGCATGCAGTTGAAGCTGAATCATGTATATCCCAAGTATTTGAAGCTAAACCATTTGATTCGCATGGATTTCAAAATAAGCCTTCTACTTTGCATTGATTTGAAGCTGAACCACTTGTTTCGCATGGATTTGAAGGTAAGCCTTCTACTTCGCATTAATTTGAAGCTAGATCATGTGTTTCGCTTGGATTTGCAACTAACTAGTTTGTTTCGCAATGCAGTTGAAGCTAAATCATGTATATCACAGTTATTTGAAGCTAAACCAGTTGATTCGCATGGATTTCAAAGTAATCCTTCTACTTCGCATTGATTTGAAGCTAAATCATGTGTTTCGCTTGGATTTGAAGCTAAACCATTTGTTTCGCATGGATTTGAAGCTAAGCCTTCAACTTCGTGTTGACTTAATGCTAACTCATGTTTTTCGCTTGGATTTGAAGCTAACTCGTTTGTTTCGCATGCAGTTGAAGCTAAATCATGTTTAAAACAAGTATTTGAAGCTAAACCATTTGATTCGCATGGATTTGAAGCTAAGCCTTCTACTTCGCATTGATTTGAAGCTAAATCATGTGTTTCGCATGAATTTGAAGCTAACTCGTTAGTTTTGCATGCTGTTGAAGCTAAATCATGTATATCACAGTTGTTTGAAGCTAAACCATTTGTTTCGCATGGATTCGAAGATAACCCTTCTACTTCGAATTGATTTGAAGCTAAATCATGTGTTTCGCATGCATTTGAAGCTAACACGTTTGTTTCCCATTCTGTTGAAGCTAAATCATGTATATCACAAGTTTTTGAAGCTAATCCATTTGTTTCGCGTGGATTCGAAGATCAGCCTTTTACTTCGCATTGATTTGAAGTTAAATCATATTTTTCGCATGGATTTGAAGCTAAGCCTTCTACTTCGCATTTATTTGGAGCTAAATCATGTCTTTCGCTTGGATTTGAAGCTAAACTTCCTACTCCGCATTGATTTGAAGTTAAATCATATTTTTCGCATGGATTTGAAGCTAAGCCTTCTACTTCGCATTTATTTGGAGCTAAATCATGTCTTTCGCTTGGATTTGAAGCTAAACTTCCTACTCCGCATTGATTTGAAGCTAAATCATGTGCTTCGCTTGGATTTGAAGCTAACTCGTTCGTTTCGCTTGCAATTGTAACTAAATCATGCACATCACAAGTATTTGAAGCTAAACCATTTGATTCACATGGATTTCAAAATAAGCCTTCTACTTCGCATTGATTTGAAGCTACATCATGTGTTTCGCTTGGATTTGAGACCAACTAGTTTGTTTCGCAATGCAGTTGAAGCTAAATCATATATATAACAATTATTTGAAGCTAAACCATTTGATTCGCATGGATTTCAAAATAAGCCTTCTACTTCGCATTGATTTGAAGCTAAATCATGTGTTTCGCTTGGATTTCAAGCTAACTCGTTTGTTTCGCATGCAATTGAAGATAAATCATGTATCAAACAAGTATTTGAAGCTAAACCATTTGTTTGGCAAAGAATATTAAGCTAAACCACGTTTTTCGAATGAATTTGATGCTAAATCATGTATTACGCATGTATTTGAAGCTAACTCGTTTTCTTCGCCTGCATTTGATGTAAAATCATGTATATCACAGGTATTTGAAGCTACACCATTTGTTTCGCATGGAATTCGAAGATAAGCCTTCTACTTCGCATTGATTTGAAGCTAAATCATGTATTGCGCATGGAGTTGAAGTTAACTCGTTTGTTTCGCATGCTGTTGAATCTAACTCATGTATATCGCAAGAATCTGAAGCTAAACAATTTGATTCGCACGGATTGGAAGCTAAGCCTTCTACTTCGCATTGAGTTGAAACTAAGTCATGTGTCTCGCTTGGATTTGAAACTAACTCGTTCGTTTCGCTTGCATTTGAAGCTAAATCATGCACGTCACAAGTATTTGAAGCTGAACCACTTGTTTAGCATGGATTTGATGATCAGCCTTCTACTTCGCATTGATTTGAAGCTAAATCATGTGTTTCGCTTGGATTTGAAACTAACTAGTTTGTTTCGCAATGCAGTTGAAGCGAAATCATGTATAACACAATTATTTGAAGCAAAACCATTTGATTCGCATGGATTTCGAAGTAAGCCTTCTACTTCGCATTGATTTGATGCTAAATCATGAGTTTCGCATAGATTTGAAGCTAAATCATGTGTTTTGAATGGATTTGAAGTTAACTTGTTTGCTTCTCAAGCAGTTGAAGCTAAATCTTGTATATCATAAGTATTTGAAGCTAAAGAACTTGATACGCATGGATTTGATGCTATGCCATCTACTTCGCTTTTATTTGAAACTGAATCATGTGTTTTTCTTATTTTAGAAGCTAACACGTTCGTTTCACATGCAGTTGAAACTAAAACATGTATATCAAAAGGGTTTGAAGCTGAACCATTTGTTTCGCACGAATATCACGCTAAAACATGTGTTTGAAATGAATTTGAAGCTAAATCTTGTGTTTCGCATAGATTTGGAGCTAACTCGTTTGTTACGCATGCAGTTGAAGCTGAATCATGTATATCCCAAGTATTTGAATCTCAACCATTTGATTCGCATGGATTTCAAAATAAGCCTTCTACTTCGCATTGATTTGAAGCTAAATCATGTGTTTCGCTTGGATTTGAAACTAGCTAGTTTGTTTCGTAATGCAGTTGACGCTAAATCATGTATATCAAAGGCTTTGAAGCTAAACCATTTGATTCCCATGGATTTGAAGCTAAGCCTCCTTCTTCGCATTGATTTGGAGCTAAATCATGTGTTTCGCTTGGATTTGAAGCTAACTCGTTAGTTTTGCATGCTGTTGAAGCTAAATCATGTATATCACAAGTATTTGAATCTGAAGCATTTTATTCGCATGGATTTGAAACTAAGCCTTCTACTTCGCATTGATTTGAATCTAAATCATGTGTTTCGCTTGGATTTGAAGCTAACTCGTTAGTTTTGCATGCTGTTGAAGCTAAATCATGTATATCACAAGTATTTGAAGCTAAACCATTTGATTCACATGGATTTCAAAATAAGCCTTCTACTTCGCATTGATTTGAAGCGAAATCATGTGTTTCGCTTGGATTTGAAACTAACTAGTTTGTTTCGCAATGCAGTTGAAGCGAAATCATGTATATCACAATTATTTGAAGCTAAACCATTTGATTCGCATGGATTTGAAGATAAGCCTTCTACTTCGCATTGATTTGAAGCTAAATCATGTGTTTCGCATGGATTTGAAGCTAACTCGTTAGTTTTGCATGCTGTTGAAGATAAATCATGTATCAAACAAGTATTTGAAGCTAAACCATTTGTTTCGCATGGATTCGAAGATCAGCCATCTACCTCGTATTGATTTGAAGCTAAATCATGTGTTTCGCATTCTGTTGAAACTAAATCATGTATATCAGATGAATTTGAAGCTAAACCAATTGTTTCGCATGGATTTGAAGATCAGCCTTCTACTTCGCATTGATTTGAAGCTAAATCATGTGATTCGCTTGAATTTGAAGCTAACTCGTTTGTTTCATATGCTGTTGAAGCTAAATCATGTATAAAACAAGTACATGAAGCTAAACTATTCGTCTCGGATGGATTTGAAACTAAGCCTTCTGCTTCGCAATGATTTGGAGCTAAACCATGTCTATCGCTTGGATTTGAAGCTAAACTTCATACTTCGCTTTGATTTGAAGCTAAATCATGTGTTTCGCATGGATTTGAAGCAGACTCGTTAGTTTTGCATGCTGTTGAAGCTAAACCATGTATATCACAAGTATTTGAATCTAAATCATTTGTTTCGCAAGGATTCGAAGAAGATCAGCCTTATACATCGCATTGATAAGAAGCAAAATCATGTGTTTCGCATGGATTTGAAGCTAACTCGTTTGTTTCGCATGCATTTGAAACTAAATCATGCACATCACAAGTATTTGAAGCTGAACCACTTGTTTCGCATGGATTTGAAGGTAAGCCTTCTACATCGCATTGATTTGAAGTTAAATAATGTGTTTCGCTTGGATTTGAAGCTAAGCCATCTAATTCGCTTACATTTTAATCTAAATCATGTGTTTCGAATGGATTTGAAGATAAACCTTCTACTTCGCATTGATTTCAAGCTAAATCATGTGTTTCGCATGGATTTGAAGCTAACTCGTTAGTTTTGCATGCTGTTGAAGCTAAACCTTCTACTTCGCATTGATTTCAAGCTAAATCATGTGTTTCGCATGGATTTGAAGCTAACTCGTTAGTTTTGCATGCTGTTGAAGCTAAATCATGTATATCATAAGTATTTGAAGCTGAACCACTTGTTTCGCACGAATTTCACGCGAAACCATGTGTTTGGAATGAATTTGAAGCTAAATCTTGTGTTTCGCATAGATTTGGAGCTAACTCGTTTGTTACGCATGCAGTTGAAGCTGAATCATGTATATCCCAAGTATTTGAAGCTCAACCATTTGATTCGCATGGATTTGAGGATAAGTCTTCTACTTCGCATTGATTTGAAGCTAAATCATGTGTTTCGAATGGATTTGAAGCTAACTCGTTAGTTTTGCATGCTGTTGAAGCTAAATCATGTATCAAACAAGTATTTAAATCTAAACCATTTCTTTCGCATGGATTCGAAGATCAGCCATCTACCTCGTATTGATTTGAAGCTAAATCATGTGTTTCGCTTGGATTTGAAGCTAACTCGTTTATTTCGCATGCAGTTGAAGGTAAATCATGTACATCACAAGTATTTGAAGCTAAACCATTTGTTTCGCATTAATTTGAATATAAGCCTCCAACTTCGCATTGATTTGAATCTAAATCTTGCGTTTCGCATGGATTTGAAGCTAACACGTTCGTTTCGCCTGCATTTGAAGCTATATCACTTATATCGCAAGTATATGAAGCTAATTCATTTGTTTCTCATGGATTTGAAGCTAAACCATCTACATCGCATTGATATGTAGCTAAATCAAGTGTTTCGCTTGGATCTGAAGCAATCTCGTTTGTTTCGCATGCAGTTGAAGCTAAATCATGTACATCACAATTATTTGAAGCTAAACCATTTGATTTGCATGCATTTGAAGCTAAGCCTTCGACCTCGCATTGATTTGGACCTAAATCATGTGTTTCGCATGGATTTGAAGATAACTCGTTTGTTTCGCCTGCATTTCAAGCTATATCACTTATATTCACAAGTATGTGAAGCTAAATGATTCGTTTCGCATGGATTTGAAGCTAAGCCTTCAACTTCGCGTTGACTTGATGCTCTATCATGTTTTTCGCTTGGACTTGAAGCATACTCGTTTGTTTCGCTGCATTTCATGATATTCCATTTATATCACAAGTATTTGAAGGTATCTCATTTATTTCGCATGGATTTGCTGCTAAGCCTTCTACTTCGCATTGATTTGAAGCTAAATAATTTGTTTCGCTTGGATTTGAAGCTAACCCATTTGTTTCGCCTGCATTTCAAGCTATATCAATAATATTCACAAGTTTGTGAAGCTAAATGATTCGTTTCGCATAGACTTGAAGCTAAGCCTTCAACATCGCGTTGACTTGATACTATATCATGTTTTTCGCTTGGACTTGAAGCATACTCGTTTGTTTCGCTGCATTTCAAGCTATTCCATTTATATCACAAGTATTTGAAGGTATCTCGTTTATTTCGCATGGATTTGATGCTAAGCCATCTACTTCGCACTTATTTGAAGTTAAATCATGTGATTCGCTAGGATTTGAAGCTAACTCGTTTGTTTCGCATGCAGTTGAATCTAAATCATGTATATCCCAAGTATTTGAAGCTAAACCATTTGTTTTTCAAGGATTCGAAGATAAGCCTTCTACTTCGCGTTGATCTGATGCTAAATCATGTTTTTCGCTTGGATTTGCAGCTAACTCGTTTGTTTCGCATGCTGTTGAAGCTAAATCATGTATATCACAAGTATTTGATGCTGAACCATTTGTTTCGCATGGATTCGAAGCTAAGCCTTCAACTTCGCGTTGACTAGATGCTAAATCATGTTTTTCGCTTGGATTTGAAGCTAACTCGTTTGTATCACATGCTGTTGAAGTTAAATCATGTATATCACAAGTATTTGAAGCTAAACGATTTGTTTCGCATGGACTTGAAGATAAACCTTCTACTTCGCATTGATTTGAAGCTAAATCATATGTTTCGCATGGATTTGAAGCTAACTCGTTTGTTTCGCATGCAGTTGATGCTGAATCATGTATGTCACAAGTATTTGCAGCTAAACCATTTGTTTCGCATGGATTCGTAGTTCAGCCTTCTACTTCGCATTGATTTGAATCTAAATCATGTGTTTCGCATGGATTTGAATCTATCTCGTTTGTTACGCCTGTATTCGAAGCTATGTCAATTACTTTCGCTAGTATTTGAAGCTCAATCATTTGTTTCGTATGGATTTGAAGCTACGCCTTCCACTTCGCATTGATTTGAAGTTGAATTATGTGTTTCCCTTGGATTGGAAGCTAACTCGTTTGTTTCGCCTGCATTAGAAGCAAAATCATGTATATCACAAGTATTTTAATCTAAACCATTTGTTTCGCATTGATTTGAAGCTAAGCCTTATACGTCGAATTCATTTAAAGCTAAATCATGAGTTTCGCAAGGATTTGAAGCTAACTCGTTTGTTTCGCATGCAGTTGAAGCAAAATCATGTTTATCACAAGTCTTTGAAGCTAAACCATTTGTTTCGCATGGATTTGGAGCTAACTCGTTTATGTCATCTGCATTTGAAGCTATATCACTTATATCGCAAGTATCTGACGCTAAATCATTTGTTTTTCAATGATTTGAAGCTAAACCATCTACATTGCATTGATTTGAAGCTAAATAAATTGTCTCGCTTGGATTTGAAGCTAACTCGTTTGATTTGCATGCAGTTGACTCTAAATCGTGTTCATCACAAGTATTTGAAGCTAAACCACTTGTTTCGCATTTGTTTGAAGTTAAGCCTTCTACTTCGCATTGATTTGATGTTAAATCATGTGTCTCCATGGGATTTGAAGCTAACTAGCCTTATTCGCATGCAGTTGAAGCTAAATCATGTTTATCACAAGAATTTGTAACTAAACAATTTGTTCCGCATTGATTTGAAGCTAAGCCTACTACTTCGCATTGATTTGAAGCTAAATCATGTGTTTCGCATGGATTTGAAGCTTACTCGTTTGTTTCGCCTGCATTTGAAGCTATTTTATATAAACCGCAGGTATTTGATGGTAAATCATTTGTTTCGCATGGATTTGAAGCTAAGCCTTCTACTTGGCATTGATTTGATGTTAAATCATGTGTTTCCCTTGGATTTGAAGCTAACTCGTTTGATTCGCATTCAGTTGAAGCAAAATCATGTTTATCACAAGTATTTGTAGCTAAACAATTTGTTTCGCATTGATTTGAAGCTTAGCCTACTACTTCGCATTGATTCGAAGTTAAATCATGTTTATCACAAGTATCTGAATCCAAACGAATTGTATCGCATTGTTTTGAAGCTAAGCCTACTACTTCGCATTGATTTGAAGTTAAATCATGTGTTTCTCTTGGATCTGAAGCTAACTCGCTTGATTCGCATGCAGTTGAAGCAAAATCATGTATAAAACAAGTATATGAAGCTAAACTATTTGTCTCGGATGGATTTGAAACTAAGCCTTCTGCTTCGCAATGATATGGAACTAAATCATGTTTATCGCTTGGATTTGAAGCTAAACTTCCTACTTCGCATTGATTTGAAACTGCATTATGTGATTCGCTTTGATTTGAAGCTAACTCGTTTGTTTCACCTGCATTTGAAGTTATATCACTTATATTCGCAAGCAGTTGAAGCTCAATCATTCGTTTCGCATGGATTTGAAGCTAAGCCTTCTACTTCTCATTGATTTGAAGCTGAATCATGTGTTTCGCTTGGATTTGAAACTAACTAGTTTGTTTCGCAATGCAGTTGAAGCTAAATCATGTATATCACAAATATTTGAAGCTGAACCATTTGTTTCGCATGGATTTGATGATCAGCCTTCTACTTCGCATTGATTTGAAGCTAAATCATGTGTTTCGCATGGATTTGAAGCTTACTCGTTTGTTTCGCCTGCATTTGAAGCTATTTTATATAAACCGCAGGTATTTGATGGTAAATCATTTGTTTCGCATGGATTTGAAGCTAAGCCTTCTACTTGGCATTGATTTGATGTTAAATCATGTGTTTCCCTTGGATTTGAAGCTAACTCGTTTGATTCGCATTCAGTTGAAGCAAAATCATGTTTATCACAAGTATTTGTAGCTAAACAATTTGTTTCGCATTGATTTGAAGCTTAGCCTACTACTTCGCATTGATTCGAAGTTAAATCATGTTTATCACAAGTATCTGAATCCAAACGAATTGTATCGCATTGTTTTGAAGCTAAGCCTACTACTTCGCATTGATTTGAAGTTAAATCATGTGTTTCTCTTGGATCTGAAGCTAACTCGCTTGATTCGCATGCAGTTGAAGCAAAATCATGTATAAAACAAGTATATGAAGCTAAACTATTTGTCTCGGATGGATTTGAAACTAAGCCTTCTGCTTCGCAATGATATGGAACTAAATCATGTTTATCGCTTGGATTTGAAGCTAAACTTCCTACTTCGCATTGATTTGAAACTGCATTATGTGATTCGCTTTGATTTGAAGCTAACTCGTTTGTTTCACCTGCATTTGAAGTTATATCACTTATATTCGCAAGCAGTTGAAGCTCAATCATTCGTTTCGCATGGATTTGAAGCTAAGCCTTCTACTTCTCATTGATTTGAAGCTGAATCATGTGTTTCGCTTGGATTTGAAACTAACTAGTTTGTTTCGCAATGCAGTTGAAGCTAAATCATGTATATCACAAATATTTGAAGCTGAACCATTTGTTTCGCATGGATTTGATGATCAGCCTTCTACTTCGCATTGATTTGAAGCTAAATCATGTGTTTCGCTTGGATTTGAAACTAACTAGTTTGTTTCGCAATGCTGTTGAAGCGAAATTATGTATATCACAATTATTTGAAGCAAAACCATTTGATTCGCATGGATTTCAAAGTAAGCCTTCTACTTCGCATTGATTTCAAGCTAAATCATGTGTTTCGCTTGGATTTCAAGCTAACTCGTTTGTTTCGCATGCAATTGAAGCTAAATCATGTATATCACAAGTATTTGAAGCTAAACCATTTGATACGCATGGATTTGATGATATGCCATCTACTTCGCTTTTATTTGAAACTGAATGATGTGTTTCTCTTGAATTTGAAGCTAACACGTTCGTTTCACATGCAGTTGAAGCTAAATCATGTATATCACAAGTATTTGAAGCTGAACCACTTGTTTAGCATGGATTTGATGATCAGCCTTCTACTTCGCATTGATTTGAAGCTAAATCATGTGTTTCGCTTGGATTTGAAACTAACTAGTTTGTTTCGCAATGCAGTTGAAGCGAAATCATGTATATCACAATTATTTGAAGCAAAACCATTTGATTCGCATGGATTTCAAAGTAAGCCTTCTACTTCGCATTGATTTGAAGTTAAATCATATGTTTCGCATGGATTTGAAGCTAATCGTTCGTATCGCATGCAGTTGAAGCTAAATCATCTATATCACAAGTATTTGAAGCTAAACCATTTGATTCGCATGGATTTGATGCTATGCCATCTACTTCGCTTTTATTTGAAACTGAAACATGTGTTTCTCTTGAATTTGAAGCTAACACGTTAGTTTCACATGCAGTTGAAGCTAAATCATGTACATCACAAGTATTTGAAGCTGAACCATATGTTTCGCACGAATATCAGGCTAAACCATGTGTTTGGAATGAATTTGAGGCTAAATCATGTGTTTCGCATAGATTTGAAGCTAACTCGTTTGTTACGCATGCAGTTGAAGCTGAATCATGTATATCCCAAGTATTTGAAGCTAAACCATTTGATTCGCATGGATTTCAAAATAAGCCTTCTACTTTGCATTGATTTGAAGCTGAACCACTTGTTTCGCATGGATTTGAAGGTAAGCCTTCTACTTCGCATTAATTTGAAGCTAGATCATGTGTTTCGCTTGGATTTGCAACTAACTAGTTTGTTTCGCAATGCAGTTGAAGCTAAATCATGTATATCACAGTTATTTGAAGCTAAACCAGTTGATTCGCATGGATTTCAAAGTAATCCTTCTACTTCGCATTGATTTGAAGCTAAATCATGTGTTTCGCTTGGATTTGAAGCTAAACCATTTGTTTCGCATGGATTTGAAGCTAAGCCTTCAACTTCGTGTTGACTTAATGCTAACTCATGTTTTTCGCTTGGATTTGAAGCTAACTCGTTTGTTTCGCATGCAGTTGAAGCTAAATCATGTTTAAAACAAGTATTTGAAGCTAAACCATTTGATTCGCATGGATTTGAAGCTAAGCCTTCTACTTCGCATTGATTTGAAGCTAAATCATGTGTTTCGCATGAATTTGAAGCTAACTCGTTAGTTTTGCATGCTGTTGAAGCTAAATCATGTATATCACAGTTGTTTGAAGCTAAACCATTTGTTTCGCATGGATTCGAAGATAACCCTTCTACTTCGAATTGATTTGAAGCTAAATCATGTGTTTCGCATGCATTTGAAGCTAACACGTTTGTTTCCCATTCTGTTGAAGCTAAATCATGTATATCACAAGTTTTTGAAGCTAATCCATTTGTTTCGCGTGGATTCGAAGATCAGCCTTTTACTTCGCATTGATTTGAAGTTAAATCATATTTTTCGCATGGATTTGAAGCTAAGCCTTCTACTTCGCATTTATTTGGAGCTAAATCATGTCTTTCGCTTGGATTTGAAGCTAAACTTCCTACTCCGCATTGATTTGAAGTTAAATCATATTTTTCGCATGGATTTGAAGCTAAGCCTTCTACTTCGCATTTATTTGGAGCTAAATCATGTCTTTCGCTTGGATTTGAAGCTAAACTTCCTACTCCGCATTGATTTGAAGCTAAATCATGTGCTTCGCTTGGATTTGAAGCTAACTCGTTCGTTTCGCTTGCAATTGTAACTAAATCATGCACATCACAAGTATTTGAAGCTGAACCACTTGTTTCGCATGCATTTGAAGATAAGCCTTCTACTTCGCATTGATTTGAAGCTACATCATGTGTTTCGCTTGGATTTGAGACCAACTAGTTTGTTTCGCAATGCAGTTGAAGCTAAATCATATATATAACAATTATTTGAAGCTAAACCATTTGATTCGCATGGATTTCAAAATAAGCCTTCTACTTCGCATTGATTTGAAGCTAAATCATGTGTTTCGCTTGGATTTCAAGCTAACTCGTTTGTTTCGCATGCAATTGAAGATAAATCATGTATCAAACAAGTATTTGAAGCTAAACCATTTGTTTGGCAAAGAATATTAAGCTAAACCACGTTTTTCGAATGAATTTGATGCTAAATCATGTATTACGCATGTATTTGAAGCTAACTCGTTTTCTTCGCCTGCATTTGATGTAAAATCATGTATATCACAGGTATTTGAAGCTACACCATTTGTTTCGCATGGAATTCGAAGATAAGCCTTCTACTTCGCATTGATTTGAAGCTAAATCATGTATTGCGCATGGAGTTGAAGTTAACTCGTTTGTTTCGCATGCTGTTGAATCTAACTCATGTATATCGCAAGAATCTGAAGCTAAACAATTTGATTCGCACGGATTGGAAGCTAAGCCTTCTACTTCGCATTGAGTTGAAACTAAGTCATGTGTTTCGCTTGGATTTGAAACTAACTCGTTCGTTTCGCTTGCATTTGAAGCTAAATCATGCACGTCACAAGTATTTGAAGCTGAACCACTTGTTTAGCATGGATTTGATGATCAGCCTTCTACTTCGCATTGATTTGAAGCTAAATCATGTGTTTCGCTTGGATTTGAAACTAACTAGTTTGTTTCGCAATGCAGTTGAAGCGAAATCATGTATATCACAATTATTTGAAGCAAAACCATTTGATTCGCATGGATTTCAAAGTAAGCCTTCTACTTCGCATTGATTTGAAGTTAAATCATATGTTTCGCATGGATTTGAAGCTAATCGTTCGTATCGCATGCAGTTGAAGCTAAATCATCTATATCACAAGTATTTGAAGCTAAACCATTTGATTCGCATGGATTTGATGCTATGCCATCTACTTCGCTTTTATTTGAAACTGAAACATGTGTTTCTCTTGAATTTGAAGCTAACACGTTAGTTTCACATGCAGTTGAAGCTAAATCATGTACATCACAAGTATTTGAAGCTGAACCATATGTTTCGCACGAATATCAGGCTAAACCATGTGTTTGGAATGAATTTGAGGCTAAATCATGTGTTTCGCATAGATTTGAAGCTAACTCGTTTGTTACGCATGCAGTTGAAGCTGAATCATGTATATCCCAAGTATTTGAAGCTAAACCATTTGATTCGCATGGATTTCAAAATAAGCCTTCTACTTTGCATTGATTTGAAGCTGAACCACTTGTTTCGCATGGATTTGAAGGTAAGCCTTCTACTTCGCATTAATTTGAAGCTAGATCATGTGTTTCGCTTGGATTTGCAACTAACTAGTTTGTTTCGCAATGCAGTTGAAGCTAAATCATGTATATCACAGTTATTTGAAGCTAAACCAGTTGATTCGCATGGATTTCAAAGTAATCCTTCTACTTCGCATTGATTTGAAGCTAAATCATGTGTTTCGCTTGGATTTGAAGCTAAACCATTTGTTTCGCATGGATTTGAAGCTAAGCCTTCAACTTCGTGTTGACTTAATGCTAACTCATGTTTTTCGCTTGGATTTGAAGCTAACTCGTTTGTTTCGCATGCAGTTGAAGCTAAATCATGTTTAAAACAAGTATTTGAAGCTAAACCATTTGATTCGCATGGATTTGAAGCTAAGCCTTCTACTTCGCATTGATTTGAAGCTAAATCATGTGTTTCGCATGAATTTGAAGCTAACTCGTTAGTTTTGCATGCTGTTGAAGCTAAATCATGTATATCACAGTTGTTTGAAGCTAAACCATTTGTTTCGCATGGATTCGAAGATAACCCTTCTACTTCGAATTGATTTGAAGCTAAATCATGTGTTTCGCATGCATTTGAAGCTAACACGTTTGTTTCCCATTCTGTTGAAGCTAAATCATGTATATCACAAGTTTTTGAAGCTAATCCATTTGTTTCGCGTGGATTCGAAGATCAGCCTTTTACTTCGCATTGATTTGAAGTTAAATCATATTTTTCGCATGGATTTGAAGCTAAGCCTTCTACTTCGCATTTATTTGAGCTAAATCATGTCTTTCGCTTGGATTTGAAGCTAAACTTCCTACTCCGCATTGATTTGAAGTTAAATCATATTTTTCGCATGGATTTGAAGCTAAGCCTTCTACTTCGCATTTATTTGGAGCTAAATCATGTCTTTCGCTTGGATTTGAAGTAAACTTCCTACTCCGCATTGATTTGAAGCTAAATCATGTGCTTCGCTTGGATTTGAAGCTAACTCGTTCGTTTCGCTTGCAATTGTAACTAAATCATGCACATCACAAGTATTTGAAGCTGAACCACTTGTTTCGCATGCATTTGAAGATAAGCCTTCTACTTCGCATTGATTTGAAGCTACATCATGTGTTTCGCTTGGATTTGAGACCAACTAGTTTGTTTCGCAATGCAGTTGAAGCTAAATCATATATATAACAATTATTTGAAGCTAAACCATTTGATTCGCATGGATTTCAAAATAAGCCTTCTACTTCGCATTGATTTGAAGCTAAATCATGTGTTTCGCTTGGATTTCAAGCTAACTCGTTTGTTTCGCATGCAATTGAAGATAAATCATGTATCAAACAAGTATTTGAAGCTAAACCATTTGTTTGGCAAAGAATATTAAGCTAAACCACGTTTTTCGAATGAATTTGATGCTAAATCATGTATTACGCATGTATTTGAAGCTAACTCGTTTTCTTCGCCTGCATTTGATGTAAAATCATGTATATCACAGGTATTTGAAGCTACACCATTTGTTTCGCATGGAATTCGAAGATAAGCCTTCTACTTCGCATTGATTTGAAGCTAAATCATGTATTGCGCATGGAGTTGAAGTTAACTCGTTTGTTTCGCATGCTGTTGAATCTAACTCATGTATATCGCAAGAATCTGAAGCTAAACAATTTGATTCGCACGGATTGGAAGCTAAGCCTTCTACTTCGCATTGAGTTGAAACTAAGTCATGTGTTTCGCTTGGATTTGAAACTAACTCGTTCGTTTCGCTTGCATTTGAAGCTAAATCATGCACGTCACAAGTATTTGAAGCTGAACCACTTGTTTAGCATGGATTTGATGATCAGCCTTCTACTTCGCATTGATTTGAAGCTAAATCATGTGTTTCGCTTGGATTTGAAACTAACTAGTTTGTTTCGCAATGCAGTTGAAGCGAAATCATGTATAACACAATTATTTGAAGCAAAACCATTTGATTCGCATGGATTTCAAAGTAAGCCTTCTACTTCGCATTGATTCGAAGCTAAATCATGAGTTTCGCATAGATTTGAAGCTAAATCATGTGTTTTGAATGGATTTGAAGTTAACTTGTTTGCTTCTCAAGCAGTTGAAGCTAAATCTTGTATATCATAAGTATTTGAAGCTAAAGAACTTGATACGCATGGATTTGATGCTATGCCATCTACTTCGCTTTTATTTGAAACTGAATCATGTGTTTTTCTTATTTTAGAAGCTAACACGTTCGTTTCACATGCAGTTGAAACTAAAACATGTATATCAAAAGGGTTTGAAGCTGAACCATTTGTTTCGCACGAATATCACGCTAAAACATGTGTTTGAAATGAATTTGAAGCTAATCTTGTGTTTCGCATAGATTTGGAGCTAACTCGTTTGTTACGCATGCAGTTGAAGCTGAATCATGTATATCCCAAGTATTTGAATCTCAACCATTTGATTCGCATGGATTTCAAAATAAGCCTTCTACTTCGCATTGATTTGAAGCTAAATCATGTGTTTCGCTTGGATTTGAAACTAGCTAGTTTGTTTCGTAATGCAGTTGACGCTAAATCATGTATATCAAAGGCTTTGAAGCTAAACCATTTGATTCCCATGGATTTGAAGCTAAGCCTCCTTCTTCGCATTGATTTGGAGCTAAATCATGTGTTTCGCTTGGATTTGAAGCTAACTCGTTAGTTTTGCATGCTGTTGAAGCTAAATCATGTATATCACAAGTATTTGAATCTGAAGCATTTTATTCGCATGGATTTGAAACTAAGCCTTCTACTTCGCATTGATTTGAATCTAAATCATGTGTTTCGCTTGGATTTGAAGCTAACTCGTTAGTTTTGCATGCTGTTGAAGCTAAATCATGTATATCACAAGTATTTGAAGCTTAACCAATTGTTTCGCAAGTGTTCGAAGATCAGCCTTCTACTTCGCATTGAAGTGAAGCTGAATCCTGTATTTCACTTGAATTCGAAGCTAACACGTTTGTTTCGCATGCAGTTGAAGGTAAATCATGTATATCACAAGTATTAGAAGCTAAACCATTTGTTTCGCATGAATATTAGGCTAAACCATGTGTTTGGGATGAATTTGAAGCTAAATCATGCGTTTCGCTTAGATTTGAAGCTAACTCGTTAGTTTTGCATGCTGTTGAAGCTAAATCATGTATATCACAAGTATTTGAAGCTAAACCATTTGATTCACATGGATTTCAAAATAAGCCTTCTACTTCGCATTGATTTGAAGCTACATCATGTGTTTCGCTTGGATTTGAGACCAACTAGTTTGTTTCGCAATGCAGTTGAAGCTAAATCATATATATAACAATTATTTGAAGCTAAACCATTTGATTCGCATGGATTTCAAAATAAGCCTTCTACTTCGCATTGATTTGAAGCTAAATCATGTGTTTCGCTTGGATTTCAAGCTAACTCGTTTGTTTCGCATGCAATTGAAGATAAATCATGTATCAAACAAGTATTTGAAGCTAAACCATTTGTTTGGCAAAGAATATTAAGCTAAACCACGTTTTTCGAATGAATTTGATGCTAAATCATGTATTACGCATGTATTTGAAGCTAACTCGTTTTCTTCGCCTGCATTTGATGTAAAATCATGTATATCACAGGTATTTGAAGCTACACCATTTGTTTCGCATGGAATTCGAAGATAAGCCTTCTACTTCGCATTGATTTGAAGCTAAATCATGTATTGCGCATGGAGTTGAAGTTAACTCGTTTGTTTCGCATGCTGTTGAATCTAACTCATGTATATCGCAAGAATCTGAAGCTAAACAATTTGATTCGCACGGATTGGAAGCTAAGCCTTCTACTTCGCATTGAGTTGAAACTAAGTCATGTGTCTCGCTTGGATTTGAAACTAACTCGTTCGTTTCGCTTGCATTTGAAGCTAAATCATGCACGTCACAAGTATTTGAAGCTGAACCACTTGTTTAGCATGGATTTGATGATCAGCCTTCTACTTCGCATTGATTTGAAGCTAAATCATGTGTTTCGCTTGGATTTGAAACTAACTAGTTTGTTTCGCAATGCAGTTGAAGCTAAATCTTGTATATCATAAGTATTTGAAGCTAAAGAACTTGATACGCATGGATTTGATGCTATGCCATCTACTTCGCTTTTATTTGAAACTGAATCATGTGTTTTTCTTATTTTAGAAGCTAACACGTTCGTTTCACATGCAGTTGAAACTAAAACATGTATATCAAAAGGGTTTGAAGCTGAACCATTTGTTTCGCACGAATATCACGCTAAAACATGTGTTTGAAATGAATTTGAAGCTAAATCTTGTGTTTCGCATAGATTTGGAGCTAACTCGTTTGTTACGCATGCAGTTGAAGCTGAATCATGTATATCCCAAGTATTTGAATCTCAACCATTTGATTCGCATGGATTTCAAAATAAGCCTTCTACTTCGCATTGATTTGAAGCTAAATCATGTGTTTCGCTTGGATTTGAAACTAGCTAGTTTGTTTCGTAATGCAGTTGACGCTAAATCATGTATATCAAAGGCTTTGAAGCTAAACCATTTGATTCCCATGGATTTGAAGCTAAGCCTCCTTCTTCGCATTGATTTGGAGCTAAATCATGTGTTTCGCTTGGATTTGAAGCTAACTCGTTAGTTTTGCATGCTGTTGAAGCTAAATCATGTATATCACAAGTATTTGAATCTGAAGCATTTTATTCGCATGGATTTGAAACTAAGCCTTCTACTTCGCATTGATTTGAATCTAAATCATGTGTTTCGCTTGGATTTGAAGCTAACTCGTTAGTTTTGCATGCTGTTGAAGCTAAATCATGTATATCACAAGTATTTGAAGCTAAACCATTTGATTCACATGGATTTCAAAATAAGCCTTCTACTTCGCATTGATTTGAAGCGAAATCATGTGTTTCGCTTGGATTTGAAACTAACTAGTTTGTTTCGCAATGCAGTTGAAGCGAAATCATGTATATCACAATTATTTGAAGCTAAACCATTTGATTCGCATGGATTTGAAGATAAGCCTTCTACTTCGCATTGATTTGAAGCTAAATCATGTGTTTCGCATGGATTTGAAGCTAACTCGTTAGTTTTGCATGCTGTTGAAGATAAATCATGTATCAAACAAGTATTTGAAGCTAAACCATTTGTTTCGCATGGATTCGAAGATCAGCCATCTACCTCGTATTGATTTGAAGCTAAATCATGTGTTTCGCATTCTGTTGAAACTAAATCATGTATATCAGATGAATTTGAAGCTAAACCAATTGTTTCGCATGGATTTGAAGATCAGCCTTCTACTTCGCATTGATTTGAAGCTAAATCATGTGATTCGCTTGAATTTGAAGCTAACTCGTTTGTTTCATATGCTGTTGAAGCTAAATCATGTATAAAACAAGTACATGAAGCTAAACTATTCGTCTCGGATGGATTTGAAACTAAGCCTTCTGCTTCGCAATGATTTGGAGCTAAACCATGTCTATCGCTTGGATTTGAAGCTAAACTTCATACTTCGCTTTGATTTGAAGCTAAATCATGTGTTTCGCATGGATTTGAAGCAGACTCGTTAGTTTTGCATGCTGTTGAAGCTAAACCATGTATATCACAAGTATTTGAATCTAAATCATTTGTTTCGCAAGGATTCGAAGAAGATCAGCCTTATACATCGCATTGATAAGAAGCAAAATCATGTGTTTCGCATGGATTTGAAGCTAACTCGTTTGTTTCGCATGCATTTGAAACTAAATCATGCACATCACAAGTATTTGAAGCTGAACCACTTGTTTCGCATGGATTTGAAGGTAAGCCTTCTACATCGCATTGATTTGAAGTTAAATAATGTGTTTCGCTTGGATTTGAAGCTAAGCCATCTAATTCGCTTACATTTTAATCTAAATCATGTGTTTCGAATGGATTTGAAGCTAAATCGATGTTTCGCATGCATTTGAATCTATATCACTTCTATGGCAAGTATTTGAAGCTAAATCATGTGTTTCGCATGTATTTGAAGATAAACCTTCTACTTCGCATTGATTCAAGCTAAATCATGTGTTTCGCATGGATTTGAAGCTAACTCGTTAGTTTTGCATGCTGTTGAAGCTAAATCATGTATATCACAAGTATTTGAAGCTGAACCACTTGTTTCGCACGAATTTCACGCGAAACCATGTGTTTGGAATGAATTTGAAGCTAAATCTTGTGTTTCGCATAGATTTGGAGCTAACTCGTTTGTTACGCATGCAGTTGAAGCTGAATCATGTATATCCCAAGTATTTGAAGCTCAACCATTTGATTCGCATGGATTTGAGGATAAGTCTTCTACTTCGCATTGATTTGAAGCTAAATCATGTGTTTCGAATGGATTTGAAGCTAACTCGTTAGTTTTGCATGCTGTTGAAGCTAAATCATGTATCAAACAAGTATTTAAATCTAAACCATTTCTTTCGCATGGATTCGAAGATCAGCCATCTACCTCGTATTGATTTGAAGCTAAATCATGTGTTTCGCTTGGATTTGAAGCTGACTCGTTTATTTCGCATGCAGTTGAAGGTAAATCATGTACATCACAAGTATTTGAAGCTAAACCATTTGTTTCGCATTAATTTGAATATAAGCCTCCAACTTCGCATTGATTTGAATCTAAATCTTGCGTTTCGCATGGATTTGAAGCTAACACGTTCGTTTCGCCTGCATTTGAAGCTATATCACTTATATCGCAAGTATATGAAGCTAATTCATTTGTTTCTCATGGATTGAAGCTAAACCATCTACATCGCATTGATATGTAGCTAAATCAAGTGTTTCGCTTGGATCTGAAGCAATCTCGTTTGTTTCGCATGCAGTTGAAGCTAAATCATGTACATCACAATTATTTGAAGCTAAACCATTTGATTTGCATGCATTTCAAGCTAAGCCTTCGACCTCGCATTGATTTGGACCTAAATCATGTGTTTCGCATGGATTTGAAGATAACTCGTTTGTTTCGCCTGCATTTCAAGCTATATCACTTATATTCACAAGTATGTGAAGCTAAATGATTCGTTTCGCATGGATTTGAAGCTAAGCCTTCAACTTCGCGTTGACTTGATGCTCTATCATGTTTTTCGCTTGGACTTGAAGCATACTCGTTTGTTTCGCTGCATTTCATGATATTCCATTTATATCACAAGTATTTGAAGGTATCTCATTTATTTCGCATGGATTTGCTGCTAAGCCTTCTACTTCGCATTGATTTGAAGCTAAATAATTTGTTTCGCTTGGATTTGAAGCTAACCCATTTGTTTCGCCTGCATTTCAAGCTATATCAATAATATTCACAAGTTTGTGAAGCTAAATGATTCGTTTCGCATAGACTTGAAGCTAAGCCTTCAACATCGCGTTGACTTGATACTATATCATGTTTTTCGCTTGGACTTGAAGCATACTCGTTTGTTTCGCTGCATTTCAAGCTATTCCATTTATATCACAAGTATTTGAAGGTATCTCGTTTATTTCGCATGGATTTGATGCTAAGCCATCTACTTCGCACTTATTTGAAGTTAAATCATGTGATTCGCTAGGATTTGAAGCTAACTCGTTTGTTTCGCATGCAGTTGAATCTAAATCATGTATATCCCAAGTATTTGAAGCTAAACCATTTGTTTTTCAAGGATTCGAAGATAAGCCTTCTACTTCGCGTTGATCTGATGCTAAATCATGTTTTTCGCTTGGATTTGCAGCTAACTCGTTTGTTTCGCATGCTGTTGAAGCTAAATCATGTATATCACAAGTATTTGAAGCTGAACCATTTGTTTCGCATGGATTCGAAGCTAAGCCTTCAACTTCGCGTTGACTAGATGCTAAATCATGTTTTTCGCTTGGATTTGAAGCTAACTCGTTTGTATCACATGCTGTTGAAGTTAAATCATGTATATCACAAGTATTTGAAGCTAAACGATTTGTTTCGCATGGACTTGAAGATAAACCTTCTACTTCGCATTGATTTGAAGCTAAATCATATGTTTCGCATGGATTTGAAGCTAACTCGTTTGTTTCGCATGCAGTTGATGCTGAATCATGTATGTCACAAGTATTTGCAGCTAAACCATTTGTTTCGCATGGATTCGTAGTTCAGCCTTCTACTTCGCATTGATTTGAAGCTAAATCATGTATATCGCTAGGATTTGAAGCTAACTCGTTTGTTTCGCATACTGTTGAAGGTAGATCATGTATAACACAAGTATTGAGCCTGAGCCATTTGTTTCGCATGGATTTGAATCTAAGCCTTCAACTTCGCGTTGATTTGACGTTAAATGATGTGTTACGCTTGGATTTGAAGCTCACTCGTTTGTTTCGCCTGCAATTGAAGCTATATCGCTTATATCGCAAGTATATGAAGCTAAATAATTTGTGTCGCATGCATTTGATGCTAAGCCTTCAACTTCGCATTGAATTGAATCTAAATCATGTGTTTCGCTTGGATTCGAAACAAACTCGTTTGTTTCGCATGCAGTTGAAGCTAAATGATGTATATCACAAGTATTTGAAGGTAAACCATTTGTTTCGCATGGATTCGAAGAGAACCCTTCTACTTCGCATTGATTTGATGCTAAATCATGTGTTTCGCATGGATTTGAGGCTAACTCGTTTGTTTCGCATGCAGTTGAAGGTAAATTATGTATATCACAAGTATTTGGAGCGAAACCATTTGTGTCGCATGGATTTGAAACCACGCCTTCTACTTCGCATTGATTTGAACACTAAATAATTTGTTTTGCTTGGATCTGAAGATAAGCCTCCTAATTCACGTCGATTTGACGTTAAATCATATTTTTCGCTGGATTTGAACCTAACTCGTTTGTTTCGCATGCTGTTGAAGCTAAATCATGAATATCACAAGTAGATGAAACTAAACCATCTGTTTCGCATGGATATGAATATAAGCCATCTCCTTCGCTTAGATTTGAATCTAAATCATGTGTTTCGCATTGATTTGAAGCAAAATCATGCGTTTGGCATGGATTTTAAGCTACCTCAATTGTTTCGCATGCATTTGTAGCTATATCATGTATATCACAAGTATTTGGGGCTAAACCTATTGATTCGCATGAATTTGAAGGCTAAATCATGTGGATTGCATGGATTTGAAGCCAACTCGTTTGTTTCGCATGCAGTGGAAGCTAAATCATGTACATCACAAGTATTTGAAGCTAAACCATTTGTTTCGCATGGATTCGAAGCACTGCCTTCTACTTCGCATTGATTTCAAGTTAAATCATGTGCTTCCCCTGGATTTGAAGCTCTCTCGTTTTTCTCTCATGCAGTTGAAGTTAAATCCTGTACATCACAAGTATTTGAAGCTAAAACATTTGTTTCGCATGGATTTGAAACTAAGCCTTCTTCTTCGCATTGATTTGAAGTTAAATAATGTGTTTCGCTTGGATTTGAAGCGAAGCATCTAATTCGCATTGATTTGAATCTAAATCATGTGTTTCGCATGGATTTGAAGCTAACACGTTTGATTCGCCTGCATTTGAAGCTATATTACTTTTATCGCAAGTAACTGAAGCTAAATCATTCGTTTCGCATAAATATTAAGCTAAACCGTGTGGTTCGCATGAATTTGAATCGAAATCATGTGTTTCGTATGGATTTGAATATAACTCGATTGTTTCGCATGCTGTTGAAGCTAAATCATGTACATCACAAGTATTTCAAGCTAAACCATTTGTATCGCATGGATTCGAAGATAAAACTCCTACTTCGCATAGATTTGAAGCTAAATGGTGTGTTTCGCATGGATTTGAAGCTAACGCGTTTGTTTCGCCTGCATTTGAAGTAATATATATCACTTATATCCGCAAGTATTTGAAGCTAAACCATTCATTTCGCATGTATTTGAAGCTAAGCCTCCTACTTCACGTTGATTTGAAGTTAAATCATATGTTTCGCTTGGATTTGAAGCTAACTCGTTTGTTTCGCATGCAGTTGAATCTCAGTCATGTATATCACAAGAATTTGAAGCTAAACCATTTGTTTCGCATGGATTTGAAGATAAGCCGTCTACTTCGCATTGATTTGAAGCTAAATCATGTGATTCGCATGGATTGGAGGCTAACTCATTTGCTTCGCCTGCATTTCAAGCTATATCACTTATATTCACAAGTATGTGAAGCTAAACCATTCGTTTCCCATCTATTGGAAGCTAAGCCTCCTTCATCACGTTGATTTGAAGCTAAATCATGAGTATCGCTTGTATTTGAAGCTAAGCCTTCTAATTCGCATTGATTTGAAGCTAAATCATGTGTTTCGCTTGGATTTAAAGCTAACTCGTTTGTTTCGCATGCAGTTGAAGCTAAATCATGTATATCACAAGTCTTTGAAGCTAAACCATTTGTTTCGCATGGATTCGAAGATAATCGTTCTACTTCGCATTGATTTGATGCTAAATCATGTGTTTTGCATGGATTTGAAGCTAAGCCTTCTATTCGCATTGATTTGAATCTAAATCATGTGTTTCGCTTGGATTTTAAGCTAACACGTTTGTTTCGCATGTATTTGAAGCTAAATCATGTATAAAACAAGTATTTGTAGTTATTACCACTTGTTTCGCATGGATTTGAAGCTAAGTTTTCAACTTCGCGTTGACTTGATGCTAAATCATGTTTATCGCTTGGATTTGAAGTTAACTCGTTTGTTTCGCATGCTGTTGAAGCTAAATCATGTATATCACAAGTATTTGTAGCTAAACCATTTGTTTCGCATGGATTCGAAGCTAACCCTTCAACTTCGCGTTGACTTGATGCTAAATCATGTGTTTCGCTTGGATTTGAAGCTAACACGTTTTTTCGCATGCAGTTGATGCTAAATCATGTATATCATAAGTATTTGAAGCTGAACCATTTGTTTGGCATGAATATTAAGCTAATACATGTGTTTCGAAAGGATTTGAAGCTAATTCGTTGGTTTTAAATGCAGTTGAAGCTAAATCACGTATATCACTAGTATTTGAATCTGATGCATGTGTTTCGCATTGATTTGAAGCTAAACCATCTACTTCGCATTGATTTGAAGCTGAATCATGTTTTTCGCTTGTATTTGAAGCTAACACGTTTGTTTCGCATGCAGTTGAAGCTAAATCATGTATATCACAAGTATTTGAAGCTAAAACATTTGATTCGCATGGATTTGAAGCTAAGCCTTCTACTTCGCATTGATTTGGAGCTAAATCATGTGTTTCGCTTGGATGTTAAGCTAACTCGTTTGTTTCACCTTCATTTGAAGCTAAATCATGTATATCAAAAGTTTTGAAGCTAAACCATTTGTTTTGCATGAATATTAAACTAAACCATGTGTTTCGCATGGATTTGAAGCTTACTAGTTTGTTTCGCATGCAGTTGAAGCTAAATCATGTATATCACAGGTCTTTGAAGCTAAACCATTTGTTTCGCATGGATTCGAAGATAATCCTTCTACTTCGCATTGATTTGATGCTAAATCATGTGTTTTGCATGGATTTGAAGCTAAGCCTTCTATTTCGCATTGATTTGAAGCTAAATCATGTGTTTCGCTTGGATTTTAAGCTAACACGTTTGTTTCGCATGTATTTGAAGCTAAATCATGTATAAAACAAGTATTTGTAGTTATTACCACTTGTTTCGCATGGATTTGAAGCTAAGTCTTCAACTTCGCGTTGACTTGATGCTAAATCATGTTTATCGCTTGGATTTGAAGTTAACTCGTTTGTTTCGCATGCTGTTGAAGCTAAATCATGTATATCACAAGTATTTGTAGCTAAACCATTTGTTTCGCATGGATTCGAAGCTAACCCTTCAACTTCGCGTTGACTTGATGCTAAATCATGTGTTTCGCTTGGATTTGAAGCTAACACGTTTTTTCGCATGCAGTTGAAGCTAAATCATGTATATCATAAGTATTTGAAGCTGAACCATTTGTTTGGCATGAATATTAAGCTAATACATGTGTTTCGAATGAATTTGAAGCTAAATCATGTGATTCGAAACGATTTGAAGCTAATTCGTTGGTTTTAAATGCAGTTGAAGCTAAATCACGTATATCACTAGTATTTGAAGCTGATGCATTTGTTTCGCATTGATTTGAAACTAAGCCTTCTACTTCGCATTGATTTGAAGCTGAATCATGTTTTTCACTTGTATTTGAAGCTAACTCGTTTGTTTCGCATAAAGTTGAAGCTAAATTATGTATATCACAAGTATTTGAAGCTGAAGCATTTGTGTCGCGTGAATATTAAGCTATACCATGTGTTTCGCATGAATTTGAATCTAAATCATGTGTTTCGCATGGATTTGAAGCTAACCCGTTTGTTTCGCATGCTGTTGAAGCTAGTTCATGTATATCACAAGTATTTGAAGCTGAACCATTTGTTTCGCACGGATTCGAAGATAAAACTTCTGCTTCGCACTGATTTGAAGCGGAATCGTGTGTTTCGCTTGTATTTGAAGCTAACTCGTTAGTTTCGCATGGAGTTGAAGCTAAATGATGAATATCACAAGTATTTGAAGCTAAAACTTTTATTCGCACGGATTTGAAGCTAAGCCTTGTACTTGGCATTGATTTGAAGCTAAATCATGTGGTTCGCTTGGATTTGAAGCTAACTCCTTTGTTTCGCATGCAGTTGAATCTAAATCATGTATATCAAAAGTTTTGAAGCTAAACCATTTGTTTCGCATGAATATTAAGCTAAACCATGTGTTTCGCATTGATTTGAAACTAAGCCTTCCACTTCGCATTGATTTGAAGCTAAATCATGAGTTTCGTTTGTATTTGAAGCTAAGCCTTCTACTTCGCATTTATTTGAACCTAAATCATGTGGTTCGCTTGGATTTGCAGCTAACTCATTTGTTTCGCATGCTGTTGAAGCTAAATCATGTATATCACAAGTATTTGAAGCTAAACCATTTGTATCGCGTGGATTCGAAGATAAGACTCCTACTTCGCATAGATTTGAAGCTAAATGGTGTGTTTCGCATGGATTTGAAGCTACCGCGTTTGTTTCGCCTGCATTTGAAGTAATATATATCACTTATCTCCGCAAGTATTTGAAGCTAAACCATTCATTTCGCATGTATTTGAAGCTAAGCCTCCTACTTCACGTTGATTTGAAGTTAAATCATATGTTTCGCTTGGATTTGAAGCTAACTCGTTTGTTTCGCATGCAGTTGAATCTCAGTCATGTATACCACAAGAATTTGAAGCTAAACCATTTGTTTCGCCTGGATTTGAAGATAAGCCGTCTACGTCGCATTGATTTGAAGCTAAATCATGTGATTCGCATTGATTGGAGGCTAACTCATTTGCTTCGCCTGCATTTCAAGCTATATCTCTTATATTCACAAGTATGTGAAGCTAAACCATTCGTTTCGCATATATTTGAAGCTAAGCCTCCTACTTCACGTTGATTTGAAGTAAATCATATGTTTCGCTTGGATTTGAAGCTAACTCGTTTGTTTCGCATGCAGTTGAATCTCAGTCATGTATATCACAAGAATTTGAAGCTAACCCATTGGTTTCGCATGGATTTGAAGATAAGCCGTCTACTTCGCATTGATTTGAAGCTAAATCATGTGATTCGCATTGATTGGAGGCTAACTCATTTGCTTCGCCTGCATTTCAACCTATATCACTTATATTCACAAGTATGTGAAGCTAAACCATTCGATTCGCATGTATTTGAAGCTAAGCCTCCTTCTTCACGTTGATTTGAAGTTAAATCATATGTTTCGCTTGGATTTGAAGCTAACTCGATTGTTTCGCATGCAGTTGAATCTCAGTCATGTATATCACAAGAATTGAAGCTAAACCATTTGTTTCGCATGGATTTGAAGATTAGCCGTCTACTTCGCATTGATTTGAAGCTAAATCATGTGATTCGCATGGATTGGATGCTAAGTCATTTGCTTCGACTGCATTTCAAGCTATATCACTTATATTCACAAGTATGTGAAGCTAAATCATTCGTTTCGCATGGATTTGAAGCTAAGCCTTCAACTTCGCGTTGACTTGATGTTAAATCATGTTTTTTCGCATGGATTAGAAGCTAACTCGATTGTTTCGCATGCATTTCAAGCTATTTCATTTATATCACTAGTATTTGAATGTAACCCATTTATTTCGCATGGATTCGAATATAAGCCTTCTACTTCGCATTGATTTGATGCTAAATCGTGTGTTTCGCATGGATTTGAAGCTAACTCGTTTGTTTCGCATGCAGTAGAAGCTGAATCATGTATATCACAAGTATTTGAAGCTAAACCATTTGTTTCGCATGGATTCGAAGATAAGCCTTCTACTTTGCACTGATTTGAAGCTAAATCATGCGTTTCGCATGGATTTGAAGCTAACACGTTTGCTTCGCATGCTGTTGAAGCCAACTCATGTATATTACAAGTATTTGAACCTAAACCATCTGTTTCATGTGGATTCGAAGATCAGCCTTCTACATCGCATTGATTTGAAGCTAAATCATGTTTTTCGCTTGGATTTGAAGCTAACTCGATTGTTTCGCATGCAGTTGATGCTGAATCATGTATGTCACAAGTATTTGCAGCTAAACCATTTGTTTCGCATGGATTCGTAGTTCAGCCTTCTACTTCGCATTGATTTGAAGCTAAATCATGTATATCGCTAGGATTTGAAGCTAACTCGTTTGTTTCGCATACTGTTGAAGGTAGATCATGTATAACACAAGTATTTGAGCCTGAGCCATTTGTTTCGCATGGATTTGAATCTAAGCCTTCAACTTCGCGTTGATTTGACGTTAAATGATGTGTTACGCTTGGATTTGAAGCTCACTCGTTTGTTTCGCCTGCAATTGAAGCTATATCGCTTATATCGCAAGTATATGAAGCTAAATAATTTGTGTCGCATGCATTTGATGCTAAGCCTTCAACTTCGCATTGAATTGAATCTAAATCATGTGTTTCGCTTGGATTCGAAACAAACTCGTTTGTTTCGCATGCAGTTGAAGCTAAATGATGTATATCACAAGTATTTGAAGGTAAACCATTTGTTTCGCATGGATTCGAAGAGAACCCTTCTACTTCGCATTGATTTGATGCTAAATCATGTGTTTCGCATGGATTTGAGGCTAACTCGTTTGTTTCGCATGCAGTTGAAGGTAAATTATGTATATCACAAGTATTTGGAGCGAAACCATTTGTGTCGCATGGATTTGAAACTACGCCTTCTACTTCGCATTGATTTGAAGCTAAATAATTTGTTTTGCTTGGATCTGAAGATAAGCCTCCTAATTCACGTCGATTTGACGTTAAATCATATTTTTCGCTGGATTTGAACCTAACTCGTTTGTTTCGCATGCTGTTGAACCTAAATCAAGTATATCACAAGTATTTAAAGCTAAACCATTTGTTTCGCATGCATTCGAAGATCAGCCTTCTACTTTGCACTGAATAGAAGCTAAATCATGCGTTTCGCATGGATTTGAGGCTAACTCGTTTGTTTCGATTGCTGTTGAATGTAAATCATGTATATCACAAGTATTTGAAGCTAAACCATATGTTTCGCATGGATTTGAATCTAAGCCTTCAACTTCGCGTTTATTTGACGTTAAATCATGTGTTACGCTTGGATTTGAAGCTCACTCGTTTGTTTCGCCTGCAATTGAAGCTATATCGCTTATATCGCAAGTATGTGAAGCTAAATAATTTGTGTCGCGTGCATTTGATGCTAAGCCTTCAACTTCGCATTGAATTGAATCTAAATCATGTGTTTCGCTTGGATTCGAAACAAACTCGTTTGTTTCGCATGCAGTTGAAGCTAAATGATGTATATCACAAGTATTTGAATCTAAACCATTTGTTTTGCATGGATACGAAGATAATCCTTCTAATTCGCATTGATTTGAAGCTAAATCATGTGTTTCGCATGGATTGGAAGCTAACTCGTTTGTTTCGCATGCAGTTGAAGCTAAATCATGTATATCACAAGTGTTTGAAGCTAAACCATTTGTTTTGCATGGATTCGAAGATCAGCCTTCTACTTCGCATTCTTTTGAAGCTAAATCATATGTTTCGAATGGATTCGAAGCTGACTCGTTTGTTTCGCCTGCATTTGAAGCTATATCATGTATATCAGAAGTATTTGAATCTGAACCATTTGATTCCCATGAATAGTACGCTAAACCATTTCTTTCGAATGAATTTGAAGCTAAATCATGTGTTTTGAATGGATTTGAAGCTAACTCGTTTGTTTCGCATGCATTTGAAGCTAAATCATATGTATCGCTAGGACTTGAAGCTAACTCTTTTGTTTCGCATACTGTTGAAGGTAAATCATGTATAACACAAGTATTTGAGCCTGAGCCATTTGTTTCGCATGGATTCGTAGATCAGCCTTCTACTTCGCATTCTTTTCAAGCTAAATCATGTTTTTCGCATGGATTTGAAGCTGACTCGTTTGTTTCGCCTGCATTTGAAGCTATATCATGTATATCAGAAGTATTTGAATCTGAACCATTTGATTCCCATGAATAGTACGCTAAATCATGTCTTTCGAATGAATTTGAAGCTAAATCATGTGTTTTGAATGGATTTGAAGCAAACTCGTTTGTTTCGCATGCATTTGAAACTATATCAGTGATATTCGCAAGTATTTGAAGCTAAATCATTCGTTTCGCTGGATTCGAAGCTAAGCCTTCTACTTCGCATTGATTTGAATATAAATCATGTGTTTCGCTTGGATTTGAAGCTAACTCTTTCGTTTTGCATACAGTTGAAGCAAAATCACGCATATCACAAGTATTTGAAGCTAAACCATTTGATTCGCATGGATTCGAAGATCAGCCATCTACTTCGCATTCATTTGAAGCTAAATCATATGTTTCGCATGGATTTGAAGCTGACTCGTTTGATTCGCCTGCATTTGAAGCTATATCAGTGATATTCGCAAGTATTTGAAGCTAAATCATTCGTTTCGCTGGATTTGAAGCTAAGCCTTCTACTTGGCATTGATTTGATTCTAAATCGTGTGTTTCGCTTGGATTTGAAGCTAACTCGTTGGTGTTGCATGAATTTGAATCTAAATCATGTATATCACAAGTATTTGAAGCTGAACCATTTGTTTCACATAGATTTGAAGCTAAGCCTTCTACTTCATATTGATTGGAAGTTAAATCATGTGTTTGGCATGGATTTGAAGCTAACTGTTTGGTTTCGCATGCAGTAGCAGCTAAATCATGTATATCACAAGTATTTGAACTAAACCATTTGTTTCGCATGGATTTGAAGATAAGCCTTCTACTTCGCTTTGAATTGAAGCTAAATCATGTATCTCGCATGTATTTGAAGCTAACACGTTTGTTTCGCATGCATTAGAAGCTATATCACTTATATTCGCAAGTATTTGAAGCTAAACCATTCGTTTCGCATGGATTTGAAGCTAAGCCTTCTGCTTCGCATTCATTTGAAGCGAAATCATGTGTTTCGCTTGTATTTGAAGCTAACTGTTTGGTTTCGCATGCAGTTGAATTTAAATCATGTATATGACAAGTATTTGAAGCTAAACCATTTGTTTCGCATGGATTTGAAGCTAAACCTTCTACTTCGCATTGATTTGAAGCTAAGAATTCTACTTCGCATTTATTTGAAGCTAAGCCATCTACTTCGCATTGATTTGAAGCTAAATAATTTGTTTCGCTTGGAATTGAAGCTAACACTTTTGTTTCGCCTGCATTTCAAGCTATATCACTTATATTCACAAGTATGTGAAGCTAAATGATTCGTTTCGCATGGACTTGAAGCTAACTCGATTGTTTCGCATGCAGTTGAAGCTAAATCATGTATAAAACCAGTATTTGAAGCTAAATCATATGTTTCGCATGGATTTGAAGCTGACTCGTTTGTTTCGCCTGCATTTGAAGCTATATCATTTATATCAGAAGTATTTGAATCTGAACCATTTGATTCCCATGAATAGTACGCTAAACCATTTCTTTCGAATGAATTTGAAGCTAAATCATGTGTTTTAATGGATTTGAAGCTAACTCGTTTGTTTCGCATGCATTTGAAGCTAAATCATATGTATCGCTAGGACTTGAAGCTAACTCGTTTGTTTCGCATACTGTTGAAGGTAAATCATGTATAACACAAGCATTTGAGCCTGAGCCATTTGTTTCGCATGGATTCGAAGATCAGCCTCCTAATTCGCGTTTATTTGAAGCTAAATCATATCTTTCGCATGGATTTGAAGCTAAGTTGTTTGTTTCGCATGCAGTTGAAGCTAAATCATGTACATCATAAGTATTTGAAGATAAAGAACATTATTCGCATGGATTTCAAACTAGCCTTCTACTTCGCATTGATTTGAAGGTAAATCATGTCTTTTGCATGGATTTAAAGCTAACTCGTTTGTTTCACCAGCATTTGAAGCTATATCAGTGATATTCGCAAGTATTTGAAGCTAAATCATTCCTTTCGCTGGATTTGAAACTAAGCCTTCTACTTCGCATTGATTTGATGCTAAGTCATGTGTTTCGCATGGATTTGAAGCTAACTCGTTTGTTTCGCATACAGTTGAAGGTAAATTATGTATAACACAAGTATTTCAGCCTGAGCCATTTGTTTCGCATGGATTCGAATATCAGCCTCCTAATTCGCGTTTATTTGAAGCTAAATCATGTGTTTCGCATGGATTTGAAGCTAAGTCGTTTGTTTCGCATGCAGTTGAAGCTAAATCATGTATATCACAAGTATTTGAAACTAAACCATTTGATTCGCATGGATTCGAAGATCAGCCTTCTACTTCGCATTGATTTGAAGCTAAATCATGAGTTTCGCATAGATTTGAAGCTAACTCGTATGTTTCGCATGCATTTGAAGCTAAATCATGTATATCACATATAATTGAAGCTAAACCATTTGTTTCGCATGGATTCGAAGATAAGCCTTCTTCTTCGCATTGATTTGAATCTAAATCATGTGTTTTGCTTGGATTTGAAGCTAACTCGTTTGTTTCTCTTGCTGTTGAATGTAAATCATGTATATCACAAGTGTTTGAAGCTAAACCATTCGTTTCGCTGGATTTGAAGCTAAGCCTTCTACTTCGCATTGATTTGAATCTAAATCATGTGTTCCGCTTGGATTTGAAGCTAACTCGTTCGCTTTGCATACAGTTGAAGCAAAATCACGCATATCACAAGTATTCGAAGCTAAACCACTTGATTCGCATGGATTCGAAGATCAGCCTTCTACTTCGCATTGATTTGAAGCTAAATCATGAGTTTCGCATAGCTTTGAAGCTAAATCATGTGTTTTGAATGGATTTGAAGTTAACTCGTTTGCTTCCCAAGCAGTTGAAGCTAAATCATGTATATCATAAGTATTTGAAGCTAAAGAACTTGATACGCATGGATTTCAAACTAAGCCTTCTACTTGGCATTGATTTGAAGGTAAATAATGTCTTTTGCATGGATTTAAAGCTAACTCGTTTGTTTCGCCAGCATTTGAAGCTATATCAGTGATATTCGCAAGTATTTGAAGCTAAATGATTCGTTTCGCTGGATTTGAAGCTAAGCCTTCTACTTCGCATTGATTTGATTCTAAATCATGTGTTTCGCATGGATTTGAAGCTACCGCGTTTGTTTCGCCTGCATTTGAAGTAATATATATCACTTATCTCCGCAAGTATTTGAAGCTAAACCATTCATTTCGCATGTATTTGAAGCTAAGCCTCCTACTTCACGTTGATTTGAAGTTAAATCATATGTTTCGCTTGGATTTGAAGCTAACTCGTTTGTTTCGCATGCAGTTGAATCTCAGTCATGTATACCACAAGAATTTGAAGCTAAACCATTTGTTTCGCCTGGATTTGAAGATAAGCCGTCTACGTCGCATTGATTTGAAGCTAAATCATGTGATTCGCATTGATTGGAGGCTAACTCATTTGCTTCGCCTGCATTTCAAGCTATATCTCTTATATTCACAAGTATGTGAAGCTAAACCATTCGTTTCGCATATATTTGAAGCTAAGCCTCCTACTTCACGTTGATTTGAAGTAAATCATATGTTTCGCTTGGATTTGAAGCTAACTCGTTTGTTTCGCATGCAGTTGAATCTCAGTCATGTATATCACAAGAATTTGAAGCTAACCCATTGGTTTCGCATGGATTTGAAGATAAGCCGTCTACTTCGCATTGATTTGAAGCTAAATCATGTGATTCGCATTGATTGGAGGCTAACTCATTTGCTTCGCCTGCATTTCAACCTATATCACTTATATTCACAAGTATGTGAAGCTAAACCATTCGATTCGCATGTATTTGAAGCTAAGCCTCCTTCTTCACGTTGATTTGAAGTTAAATCATATGTTTCGCTTGGATTTGAAGCTAACTCGATTGTTTCGCATGCAGTTGAATCTCAGTCATGTATATCACAAGAATTTGAAGCTAAACCATTTGTTTCGCATGGATTTGAAGATTAGCCGTCTACTTCGCATTGATTTGAAGCTAAATCATGTGATTCGCATGGATTGGATGCTAAGTCATTTGCTTCGACTGCATTTCAAGCTATATCACTTATATTCACAAGTATGTGAAGCTAAATCATTCGTTTCGCATGGATTTGAAGCTAAGCCTTCAACTTCGCGTTGACTTGATGTTAAATCATGTTTTTCGCATGGATTAGAAGCTAACTCGATTGTTTCGCATGCATTTCAAGCTATTTCATTTATATCACTAGTATTTGAATGTAACCCATTTATTTCGCATGGATTCGAATATAAGCCTTCTACTTCGCATTGATTTGATGCTAAATCGTGTGTTTCGCATGGATTTGAAGCTAACTCGTTTGTTTCGCATGCAGTAGAAGCTGAATCATGTATATCACAAGTATTTGAAGCTAAACCATTTGTTTCGCATGGATTCGAAGATAAGCCTTCTACTTTGCACTGATTTGAAGCTAAATCATGCGTTTCGCATGGATTTGAAGCTAACACGTTTGCTTCGCATGCTGTTGAAGCCAACTCATGTATATTACAAGTATTTGAACCTAAACCATCTGTTTCATGTGGATTCGAAGATCAGCCTTCTACATCGCATTGATTTGAAGCTAAATCATGTTTTTCGCTTGGATTTGAAGCTAACTCGATTGTTTCGCATGCAGTTGATGCTGAATCATGTATGTCACAAGTATTTGCAGCTAAACCATTTGTTTCGCATGGATTCGTAGTTCAGCCTTCTACTTCGCATTGATTTGAAGCTAAATCATGTATATCGCTAGGATTTGAAGCTAACTCGTTTGTTTCGCATACTGTTGAAGGTAGATCATGTATAACACAAGTATTTGAGCCTGAGCCATTTGTTTCGCATGGATTTGAAGATAAGCCTTCTACTTCGCTTTGAATTGAAGCTAAATCATGTATCTCGCATGTATTTGAAGCTAACACGTTTGTTTCGCATGCATTAGAAGCTATATCACTTATATTCGCAAGTATTTGAAGCTAAACCATTCGTTTCGCATGGATTTGAAGCTAAGCCTTCTGCTTCGCATTCATTTGAAGCGAAATCATGTGTTTCGCTTGTATTTGAAGCTAACTGTTTGGTTTCGCATGCAGTTGAATTTAAATCATGTATATGACAAGTATTTGAAGCTAAACCATTTGTTTCGCATGGATTTGAAGCTAAACCTTCTACTTCGCATTGATTTGAAGCTAAGAATTCTACTTCGCATTTATTTGAAGCTAAGCCATCTACTTCGCATTGATTTGAAGCTAAATAATTTGTTTCGCTTGGAATTGAAGCTAACACTTTTGTTTCGCCTGCATTTCAAGCTATATCACTTATATTCACAAGTATGTGAAGCTAAATGATTCGTTTCGCATGGACTTGAAGCTAACTCGATTGTTTCGCATGCAGTTGAAGCTAAATCATGTATAAAACCAGTATTTGAAGCTAAATCATATGTTTCGCATGGATTTGAAGCTGACTCGTTTGTTTCGCCTGCATTTGAAGCTATATCATTTATATCAGAAGTATTTGAATCTGAACCATTTGATTCCCATGAATAGTACGCTAAACCATTTCTTTCGAATGAATTTGAAGCTAAATCATGTGTTTTAATGGATTTGAAGCTAACTCGTTTGTTTCGCATGCATTTGAAGCTAAATCATATGTATCGCTAGGACTTGAAGCTAACTCGTTTGTTTCGCATACTGTTGAAGGTAAATCATGTATAACACAAGCATTTGAGCCTGAGCCATTTGTTTCGCATGGATTCGAAGATCAGCCTCCTAATTCGCGTTTATTTGAAGCTAAATCATATGTTTCGCATGGATTTGAAGCTAAGTTGTTTGTTTCGCATGCAGTTGAAGCTAAATCATGTACATCATAAGTATTTGAAGATAAAGAACATTATTCGCATGGATTTCAAACTAGCCTTCTACTTCGCATTGATTTGAAGGTAAATCATGTCTTTTGCATGGATTTAAAGCTAACTCGTTTGTTTCACCAGCATTTGAAGCTATATCAGTGATATTCGCAAGTATTTGAAGCTAAATCATTCCTTTCGCTGGATTTGAAACTAAGCCTTCTACTTCGCATTGATTTGATGCTAAGTCATGTGTTTCGCATGGATTTGAAGCTAACTCGTTTGTTTCGCATACAGTTGAAGGTAAATTATGTATAACACAAGTATTTCAGCCTGAGCCATTTGTTTCGCATGGATTCGAATATCAGCCTCCTAATTCGCGTTTATTTGAAGCTAAATCATGTGTTTCGCATGGATTTGAAGCTAAGTCGTTTGTTTCGCATGCAGTTGAAGCTAAATCATGTATATCACAAGTATTTGAAACTAAACCATTTGATTCGCATGGATTCGAAGATCAGCCTTCTACTTCGCATTGATTTGAAGCTAAATCATGAGTTTCGCATAGATTTGAAGCTAACTCGTATGTTTCGCATGCATTTGAAGCTAAATCATGTATATCACATATAATTGAAGCTAAACCATTTGTTTCGCATGGATTCGAAGATAAGCCTTCTTCTTCGCATTGATTTGAATCTAAATCATGTGTTTTGCTTGGATTTGAAGCTAACTCGTTTGTTTCTCTTGCTGTTGAATGTAAATCATGTATATCACAAGTGTTTGAAGCTAAACCATTCGTTTCGCTGGATTTGAAGCTAAGCCTTCTACTTCGCATTGATTTGAATCTAAATCATGTGTTCCGCTTGGATTTGAAGCTAACTCGTTCGCTTTGCATACAGTTGAAGCAAAATCACGCATATCACAAGTATTCGAAGCTAAACCACTTGATTCGCATGGATTCGAAGATCAGCCTTCTACTTCGCATTGATTTGAAGCTAAATCATGAGTTTCGCATAGCTTTGAAGCTAAATCATGTGTTTTGAATGGATTTGAAGTTAACTCGTTTGCTTCCCAAGCAGTTGAAGCTAAATCATGTATATCATAAGTATTTGAAGCTAAAGAACTTGATACGCATGGATTTCAAACTAAGCCTTCTACTTGGCATTGATTTGAAGGTAAATAATGTCTTTTGCATGGATTTAAAGCTAACTCGTTTGTTTCGCCAGCATTTGAAGCTATATCAGTGATATTCGCAAGTATTTGAAGCTAAATGATTCGTTTCGCTGGATTTGAAGCTAAGCCTTCTACTTCGCATTGATTTGATTCTAAATCATGTGTTTCGCTTGGATTTGAAGCTAACTCGTTGGTTTTGCATGAAGTTGAATCTAAATCATGTATATCACAAGTATTTGAAGCTTAACCATTTGTTTCACATACATTTGAAGCTAAGCCTTCTACTTCACATTGATTGGAAGTTAAATCATGTGTTTCGCATGGATTTGAAGCTAAGTCGTTTGTTTCGCATGCAGTTGAAGCTAAATCATGTATATCATAAGTATTTGAAGCTAAAGAACTTGATTCGCATGGATTTCAATCTAAGCCTTCTACTTCGCATTGATTTGAAGGTAAATCATGTCTTTTGCATGGATTTAAAGCTAACTCGTTTGTTTCGATTGCATTTGAAGCTATATCAGTGATATTCGCACGTATTTGAAGCTAAATGATTCGTTTCGCTGGATTTGAAGCTAAGCCTTCTACTTCGCATTGATTTGATTCTAAATCATGTGTTTCGCTTGGATTTGAAGCTAACTCGTTGGTTTTGCATGAAGTTGAATCTAAATCATGTATATCACAAGTATTTGAAGCTGAACCATTTGTTTCACATACATTTGAAGCTAAGCCTTCTACTTCACATTGATTGGAAGTTAAATCATGGGTTTCGCATGGATTTGAAGCTAACTCGTATGTTTCGCATGCATTTGAAGCTAAATCATGTACATCACATATAATTGAAGCTAAACCATTTGTTTCGCATGGATTCGAATCTAAGCCTTCTACTTCGCATTGATTTGAATCTAAATCATGTGTTTCGCTTGGATTTGATGCTAACTCGTTTGTTTCTCTTGCTGTTGAATGTAAATCATGTATATCACAAGTGTTTGAAGCTAAACCATTTGTTTCGCATGGATTTGAAGCTAAGCCTTCTACTTCGCATTGATTTGAAGATAAATCATGTGTGTCGCTTGGATTTGAAGCTCAGCCTTCTACTTCGCATTGATTTGAAGCTAAATAATGTGTTTCGCTTGGATTTTAAGCTAAATCGTTTGTTTCACATGCAGTTGAAGTTAAATCATGAATATCACAAGTATTTGAAGCTAAACGATTTGTGTGGCATGGATTTGAAGATAAGCCTCCTACTTCGCATTGATATGATGCTATATCATGTGTTTCGGATGGACTTGAAGCTAACTCGTTTGTTTCGCATGATGTTGAAGCTAAATCATGTATATCACAAGTATTTGAAGCTAAACCATTTTATTCCCATAGAATTGAACCTATGCCTTCTACTTCGCATTGATTTGAAGCTGAATCATGTGTTTCGCTTGTATTTGAAGATAACACATTTGTTCCGCATGCAGTTGCAACTCAGTCATGTGTATCACAAGTAATTGAAGCTATACCGTCTATTTCGCATGGATTCGAAGATAAACCTTCTACTACGCATTGATTTGAAGCTGAATCACGTGTTTCGCTTGTATTTGAAGCTAACTCGTTTGTTTCGCATGTAGTTGAAGTTACATCATGTATATCACAAGTATTTAAAGCTAAACCATTTGTTTCGCATGGATTCGAAGATCAGACTTCTGCTTCGAATTGATTTGAAACTAAATCACTTGTTTCGCATGGATTTGAAGCTTACTCGTAGGTTTCGCCTGCATTTGAAGCAAAATCATGTATATCACAAGTATTTGGTGCTAAACCAATTGATTCGCATGCAGTTGAATCTAAATCATGTATATCACAAGTATTTCAAGCTGAACCATTTGATTCGCATAGATTTGAAGATAAGCCTTCTACTTCGCATTGATTTGAAGCTAAATCATGTGATTCGCATTGCTTTGAATCTAATTCATGTGTTTCGCATGTATTTGAAGCTACGCCTTCTACTTTGCACGAATTTGTAATCAAATCATGTGTTTCGCTTGGATTTGAAGCTAACTCGATTATTTTGCATGCAGTTGAAGCGAAATCATGTATATCACAAGTATTTGAATCTGAACCATTTGTTTCGCATGAATATCAAGCTAAACCATGTGCTTCGCATGAGTTTGAAGCTAAATCATGTGTTTCGCATGGATTTGAAGCTAATTCGTTTGTTTCGCATGCAGATGAAGCTAAATCATCTATATCACAAGTATTTGAAGCTGATGCATTTGTTTCGCATGAATATTAAGCTAAACCATGTGTTTCGCATGAATTTGTAGCTAAATCATGTGTTTCGCTTGGATTTGAAGCTAACTGGTTTGTTTCGCCTGCATTTGAAGCTATATTACATATATGTGAAAGTTTTTGTAGCTAAATCATTCGTTTCGCATGGATTTGAAGCTGAGCCTTCCACATCGTATTGATTTGAAACTAAATCATGTGTTTCGCATGGATTTGAAGCTAACTCGTTTGCTTAGCATGCGGTTGAGGCTAAATCATGCATATCACAAGTATTTGAAGCTAAACCATTTGTTTCGCAAGAATATTAAGCTAAACCATGTGTTTCGAATGAATTTGAAGCTAAATCATGTGATTCGCATGGATTTGAAGCTGACTCGTTGGTTTCGCATGCAGTTGAAGCTAAATCATGAATATCACAAGTATTTGAAGCTGAACCATTTGTATCGCTTGGATTTGAAACTAACTCGTTTGTTTCGCATGCAGCTGAAGCTAAATCATGTATATCACAAGTATTTGAAGCTGAACCATTTGTTTCTCGAGACCACTCTGCTAAACCATGTGTTCTGAATGAATTTGAAGCTAAACCATTTGATTCGCATGGATTTGAAGCTAAGCCTTCCACTTCGCATTGATTTGAAGCTAAATCATGTGTTTAGCATGGATTTGAAGCTAACTCGTTTTTATCACATGCTGTTGAAGTTAAATCATGTATATCACAAGTATTTGAAGCTAAACGATTTGTTTCGCATGGACTTGAAGATAAACCTTCTACTTCGCATTGATTTGAAGCTAAATCATATGTTTCGCATGGATTTGAAGCTAACTCGTTTGTTTCGCATGCAGTTGATGCTGAATCATGTATGTCACAAGTATTTGCAGCTAAACCATTTGTTTCGCATGGATTCGTAGTTCAGCCTTCTACTTCGCATTGATTTGAAGCTAAATCATGTATATCGCTAGGATTTGAAGCTAACTCGTTTGTTTCGCATACTGTTGAAGGTAGATCATGTATAACACAAGTATTTGAGCCAGAGCCATTTGATTCGCATGGATTCGAAGATCAGCCTCCTAATTCGCGTTTATTTGAAGCTAAATCATGTGTTTCGCATGGATTTGAAGCTAAGTCGTTTCTTTCGCATGCAGTTGAAGCTAAATCATGAATATCACAAGTATATGAAACTAAACCATTTGTTTCGCATGGATTCGAAGCTAAGCCTTCAACTTCGCGTTGACTAGATGCTGAATCATGTTTTTGGCTTGGATTTGAAGCTAACTCGTTTTTTCGCATGCAGTTGAAGCTAAATCATGAATATCACAATTGTTTGAAGCTAACCCGTTTGATTCGCATGGATTTGATTATAAGCCTTCTACTTCGCATTGATTCGAAGCTAAATCATGTGGTTCGCTTGGATTTGAATCTAAATCATGTATATCAAAAGTTTTGAAGCTAAACCATTTGTTTCGCATGAATATTAAGCTAAACCATGTGTTTCGCATTGATTTGAAACTAAGCCTTCTACTTCGCATTGATGTGAAGCTAAATCATATCTATCGCTAGGACTTGAAGCTAACTCGTTTGATTCGCATACTGATGAAGGTAAATCATGTATAACACAAGTATTTGAGCCTGAGCCATTTGTTTCGCATGGTTTCGAAGATCAGCCTCCTAATTCGCGTTTATTTGAAGCTAAATCATGTGTTTCGCATGGATTTGAAGCTAAGTCGTTTCTTTCGCATGCAGTTGAAGCTAAATCATGAATATCACAAGTATATGAAACTAAACCATTTGTTTCGCATGGATTCGAAGCTAAGCCTTCAACTTCGCGTTGACTAGATGCTGAATCATGTTTTTGGCTTGGATTTGAAGCTAACTCGTTTTTTCGCATGCAGTTGAAGCTAAATCATGAATATCACAATTGTTTGAAGCTAACCCGTTTGATTCGCATGGATTTGATTATAAGCCTTCTACTTCGCATGGATTTGAAGCTAAACCATGTGTTTTGAATGGATTTGAAGTTAACTCGTTTGCTTCCCAAGCAGTTGAAGCTAAATCATGTATATCATAAGTATTTGAAGCTAAAGAACTTGATACGCATGGATTTCAAACTAAGCCTTCTACTTCGCATTGATTTGAAGGTAAATCATGTCTTGCATGGATTTAAAGCTAACTCGTTTGTTTCGCCTGCATTTGAAGCTATATCAGTGATATTCGCAAGTATTTGAAGCTAAATCATTCGTTTCGCTGGATTTGAAGCTAAGCCTTCTACTTCGCATTGATTTGATTCTAAATCATGTGTTTCGCTTGGATTTGAAGCTAACTCGTTGGTGTTGCATGAATTTGAATCTAAATCATGTATATCACAAGTATTTGAAGCTGAACCATTTGTTTCACATAGATTTGAAGCTAAGCCTTCTACTTCACATTGATTGGAAGTTAAATCATGTGTTTGGCATGGATTTGAAGCTAACTGTTTGGTTTCGCATGCAGTAGCAGCTAAATCATGTATATCACAAGTATTTGAACTAAACCATTTGTTTCGCATGGATTTGAAGATAAGCCTTCTACTTCGCTTTAAATTGAAGCTAAATCATGTATCTCGCATGTATTTGAAGCTAACACGTTTGTTTCGTATGCATGAGAAGCTATATCACTTATATTCGCAAGTATTTGAAGCTAAACCATTCGTTTCGCATGGATTTGAAGCTAAGCCTTCTGCTTCGCATTCATTTGAAGCGAAATCATGTGTTTCGCTTGTATTTGAAGCTAACTGTTTGGTTTCGCATGCAGTTGAATTTAAATCATGTATATCACAAGTATTTGAAGCTAAACCATTTGTTTGGCATGGATTTGAAGCTAAACCTTCTACTTCGCAATGATTTGAAGCTAAGAATTCTACTTCGCATTTATTTGAAGCTAAGCCTTCTACTTCGCATTGATTTGAAGCTAAATAATTTGTTTCGCTTGGAATTGAAGCTAACACTTTTGTTTCGCCTGCATTTCAAGCTATATCACTTGTATTCACAAGTATGTGAAGCTAAATGATTCGTTTCGCATGGACTTGAAGCTAACTCGATTGTTTCGCATGCAGTTGAAGCTAAATCATGTATAAAACCAGTACTTGAAGCTAAATCATATGTTTCGCATGGATTTGAAGCTGACTCGTTTGTTTCGCCTGCATTTGAAGCTATATCATTTATATCAGAAGTATTTGAATCTGAACCACTTGATTCCCATGAATAGTACGCTAAACCGTGTCTTTCGAATGAATTTGAAGCTAAATCATGTATTTGAATGTATTTGAAGCAAACTCGTTTGGTTCGCATGCATTTGAAGCTAAATCATGTATATCACATATAATTGAAGCTAAACCATTTGTTTCGCATGGATTCGAAGATAAGCCTTCTACTTCGCATTGATTTGAAGCTAAATCATATCTATCGCTAGGACTTGAAGCTAACTCGTTTGTTTCGCATACTGTTGAAGGTAAATCATGTATAACACAAGTATTTGAGCCTGAGCCATTTGTTTCGCATGGATTCGAACATCAGCCTCCTAATTCGCGTTTATTTGAAGCTAAATCATGTGTTTCGCATGGATTTGAAGCTAAGTCGTTTGTTTCGCATGCAGTTGAAGCTAAATCATGTATATCATAAGTATTTGAAGATAAAGAACATTATTCGCATGGATTTCAAACTAGCCTCCTACTTCGCATTGATTTGAAGGTAAATCATGTCTTTTGCATGGATTTAAAGCTAACTCGTTTGTTTCACCTGCATTTGAAGCTATATCAGTGATATTCGCAAGTATTTGAAGCTAAATCATTCGTTTCGCTGGATTTGAAGATAAGCCTTCTTCTTCGCATTGATTTGAATCTAAGTCATGTGTTTCGCTTGGATTTGAAGCTAACTCGATCGTTTTGCATACAGTTGAAGCAAAATCACGCATATCACAAGTATTTGAAGCTAAACCATTTGATTCGCATGGATTCGAAGATCAGCCTTCTACTTCGCATTCATTTGAAGCTAAATCATTAGTTTCGCATGGATTTGAAGCTAGACCATGTGTTTTGAATGGATTTGAAGTTAACTCGTTTGCTTCCCAAGCAGTTGAAGCTAAATCATGTATATCATAAGTATTTGAAGCTAAAGAACTTGATACGCATGGATTTCAAACTAAGCCTTCTACTTCGCATTGATTTGAAGGTAAACCATGTTTTGCATGGATTTAAAGCTAACTCGTTTGTTTCGCCTGCATTTGAAGCTATATCAGTGATATTCGCAAGTATTTGAACTAAACCATTTGTTTCGCACGGATTTGAATATAAGCCTTCTACTTCGCTTTGAATTGAAGCTAAATCATGTATCTCGCATGTATTTGAAGCTAACACGTTTGTTTCGCATGCATTAGAAGCTATATCACTTATATTCGCAAGTATTTGAAGCTAAATGATTCGTTTCGCATGGACTTGAAGCTAACTCGATTGTTTCGCATGCAGTTGAAGCTAAATCATGTATAAAACCAGTATTTGAAGCTAAACCATTTGTTTCGCATGGATTTGAAGCTAAGCCTTCTGCTTCGCATTCATTTGAAGCGAAATCATGTGTTTCGCTTGTATTTGAAGCTAACTGTTTGGTTTCGCATGCAGTTGAATCTAAATCATGTATATCACAAGTATTTGAAGCTTAACCGTTTGTTTCACATACATTTGAAGCTAAGCCTTCTACTTCACATTGATTGGAAGATAAATCATGTGTTTCGCATGGATTTGAAGCTAACTCGTTTGTGTCGCTTGCATTTGAAGCTATATCACTTATATTCGCAAGTATTTGAAGCTAAACCATTCGTTTCGCATGGATTCGAAGATCAGCCTTCTACTTCGCATTCATTTGAAGCTAAATCATATGTTTCGCATGGATTTGAAGCTGACTCGTTTGTTTCGCCTGCATTTGAAGCTATATCATTTATATCAGAAGTATTTGAATCTGAACCATTTGATTCCCATGAATAGTACGCTAAACCATGTCTTTTGAATGAATTTGAAGCTAAATCATGTATTTGAATGTATTTGAAGCAAACTCGTTTGGTTCGCATGCATTTGAAGCTAAATCATGTATATCACATATAATTGAAGCTAAACCATTTGTTTCGCATGGATTCGAAGATAAGCCTTCTACTTCGCATTGATTTGAAGCTAAATCATATCTATCGCTAGGACTTGAAGCTAACTCGTGTGTTTCGCATACTGTTGAAGGTAAATCATGTATAACACAAGTATTTGAGCCTGAGCCATTTGTTTCGCATGGATTCGAATATCAGCCTCCTAATTCGCGTTTATTTGAAGCTAAATCATGTGTTTCGCATGGATTTGAAGCTAAGTCGTTTGTTTCGCATGCAGTTGAAGCTAAATCATGTATATCATAAGTATTTGAAGATAAAGAACATTATTCGCATGGATTTCAAACTAGCCTCCTACTTCGCATTGATTTGAAGGTAAATCATGTCTTTTGCATGGAATTAAAGCTAACTCGTTTGTTTCACCTGCATTTGAAGCTATATCAGTGATATTCGCAAGTATTTGAAGCTAAATCATTCGTTTCGCTGGATTTGAAGATAAGCCTTCTTCATCGCATTGATTTGAATCTAAGTCATGTGTTTCGCTTGGATTTGAAGCTAACTCGTTCGTTTTGCATACAGTTGAAGCAAAATCACGCATATCACAAGTATTTGAAGCTAAACCATTTGATTCGCATTGATTCGAAGATCAGCCTTCTACTTCGCATTCATTTGAAGCTAAATCATGAGTTTCGCATGGATTTGAAGCTAAACCATGTGTTTTGAATGGATTTGAAGTTAACTCGTTTGCTTCCCAAGCAGTTGAAGCTAAATCATGTATATCATAAGTATTTGAAGCTAAAGAACTTGATACGCATGGATTTCAAACTAAGCCTTCTACTTCGCATTGATTTGAAGGTAAACCATGTCTTGCATGGATTTAAAGCTAACTCGTTTGTTTCGCCAGCATTTGAAGCTATATCAGTGATATTCGCAAGTATTTGAAGCTAAATCATTCGTTTCGCTGGATTTGAAGCTAAGCCTTCTACTTCGCATTGATTTGATTCTAAATCATGTGTTTCGCTTGGATTTGAAGCTAACTCGTTGGTTTTGCATGAAGTTGAATCTAAATCATGTATATCACAAGTATTTGAAGCTGAACCGTTTGTTTCACATACATTTGAAGCTAAGCCTTCTACTTCACATTGATTGGAAGTTAAATCATGTGTTTCGCATGGATTTGAAGCTAACTCGTTTGTGTCGCTTGCATTTGAAGCTATATCACTTATATTCGCAAGTATTTGAAGCTAAACCATTCGTTTCGCATGGATTCGAAGATCAGCCTTCTACTTCGCATTCATTTGAAGCTAAATCATATGTTTCGCATGGATTTGAAGCTGACTCGTTTGTTTCGCCTGCATTTGAAGCTATATCATTTATATCAGAAGTATTTGAATCTGAACCATTTGATTCCCATGAATAGTACGCTAAACCATGTCTTTCGAATGAATTTGAAGCTAAAGCATGTATTTGAATGTATTTGAAGCAAACTCGTTTGGTTCGCATGCATTTGAAGCTAAATCATGTATATCACATATAATTGAAGCTAAACCATTTGTTTCGCATGGATTCGAAGATAAGCCTTCTACTTCGCATTGATTTGAAGCTAAATCATATCTATCGCTAGGACTTGAAGCTAACTCGTTTGTTTCGCATACTGTTGAAGGTAAATCATGTATAACACAAGTATTTGAGCCTGAGCCATTTGTTTCGCATGGATTCGAACATCAGCCTCCTAATTCGCGTTTATTTGAAGCTAAATCATGTGTTTCGCATGGATTTGAAGCTAAGTCGTTTGTTTCGCATGCAGATGAAGCTAAATCATGTATATCATAAGTATTTGAAGATAAAGAACATTATTCGCATGGATTTCAAACTAGCCTCCTACTTCGCATTGATTTGAAGGTAAATCATGTCTTTTGCATGGATTTAAAGCTAACTCGTTTGTTTCACCTGCATTTGAAGCTATATCAGTGATATTCGCAAGTACTTGAAGCTAAATCATTCGTTTCGCTGGATTTGAAGATAAGCCTTCTTCTTCGCATTGATTTGAATCTAGGTCATGTATTTCGCTTGGATTTGAAGCTAACTCGTTCGTTTTGCATACAGTTGAAGCAAAATCACGCATATCACAAGTATTTGAAGCTAAACCATTTGATTCGCATGGATTCGAAGATCAGCCTTCTACTTCGCATTCATTTGAAGCTAAATCATGAGTTTCGCATGGATTTGAAGCTAAACCATGTGTTTTGAATGGATTTGAAGTTAACTCGTTTGCTTCCCAAGCAGTTGAAGCTAAATCATGTATATCATAAGTATTTGAAGCTAAAGAACTTGATACGCATGGATTTCAAACTAAGCCTTCTACTTCGCATTGATTTGAAGGTAAACCATGTCTTGCATGGATTTAAAGCTAACTCCTTTGTTTCGCCAGCATTTGAAGCTATATCAGTGATATTCGCAAGTATTTGAAGCTAAATCATGTGTTTTGAATGGATTTGAAGTTAACTCGTTTGCTTCCCAAGCAGTTGAAGCTAAATCATGTATATCATAAGTATTTGAAGCTAAAGAACTTGATACGCATGGATTTCAAACTAACCTCCTACTTCGCATTGATTTGAAGGTAAATCATGTCTTTTGCATGGATTTAAAGCTAACTCGTTTGTTTCACCTGCATTTGAAGCTATATCAGTGATATTCGCAAGTATTTGAAGCTAAATCATTCGTTTCGCTGGATTTGAAGATAAGCCTTCTTCTTCGCATTGATTTGAATCTAAGTCATGTGTTTCGCTTGGATTTGAAGCTAACTCGTTCGTTTTGCATACAGTTGAAGCAAAATCACGCATATCACAAGTATTTGAAGCTAAACCATTTGATTCGCATGGATTCGAAGATCAGCCTTCTACTTCGCATTCATTTGAAGCTAAATCATTAGTTTCGCATGGATTTGAAGCTAGACCATGTGTTTTGAATGGATTTGAAGTTAACTCGTTTGCTTCCCAAGCAGTTGAAGCTAAATCATGTATATCATAAGTATTTGAAGCTAAAGAACTTGATACGCATGGATTTCAAACTAAGCCTTCTACTTCGCATTGATTTGAAGGTAAACCATGTCTTGCATGGATTTAAAGCTAACTCGTTTGTTTCGCCTGCATGTGAAGCTATGTCAGTGATATTCGCAAGTATTTGAAGCTAAATCATTCGTTTCTCTGGATTTGAAGCTAAGCCTTCTACTTCGCATTGATTTGATTCTAAATCATGTGTTTCGCTTGGATTTGAAGCTAACTCGTTGGTTTTGCATGAAGTTGAATCTAAATCATGTATATCACAAGTATTTGAAGCTGAACCGTTTGTTTCACATACATTTGAAGCTAAGCCTTCTACTTCACATTGATTGGAAGTTAAATCATGTGTTTCGCATGGATTTGAAGCTAACTGTTTGGTTTCGCATGCAGTAGCAGCTAAATCATGTATATCACAAGTATTTGAACTAAACCATTTGTTTCGCACGGATTTGAATATAAGCCTTCTACTTCGCTTTGAATTGAAGCTAAATCATGTATCTCGCATGTATTTGAAGCTAACACGTTTGTTTCGCATGCATTAGAAGCTATATCACTTATATTCGCAAGTATTTGAAGCTAAACCATTCGTTTCGCATGGATTTGAAGCTAAGCCTTCTGCTTCGCATTCATTTGAAGCGAAATCATGTGTTTCGCTTGTATTTGAAGCTAACTGTTTGGTTTCGCATGCAGTTGAATATAAATCATGTATATCACAAGTATTTGAAGCTAAACCATTTGTTTCGCATGGATTTGAAGCTAAACCTTCTACTTCGCATTGATTTGATGCTAAGAATTCTACTTCGCATTTATTTGAAGCTAAGCCTTCTACTTCGCATTGATTTGAAGCTAAATAATTTGTTTCGCTTGGAATTGAAGCTAACACTTTTGTTTCGCCTGCATTTCAAGCTATATCACTTATATTCACAAGTATGTGAAGCTAAATGATTCGTTTCGCATGGACTTGAAGCTAACTCGATTGTTTCGCATGCAGTTGAAGCTAAATCATGTATAAAACCAGTATTTGAAGCTAAACCATTTGTTTCGCATGGATTTGAAGCTAAGCCTTCTGCTTCGCATTCATTTGAAGCGAAATCATGTGTTTCGCTTGTATTTGAAGCTAACTGTTTGGTTTCACATGCAGTTGAATCTAAATCATGTATATCACAAGTATTTGAAGCTGAACCACTTGTTTCGCATGGATTTGAAGATAAGCCTTCTACTTCGCTTTTATTTGAAACTGAATGATGTGTTTCTCTTGAATTTGAAGCTAACACGTTCGTTTCACAAGCAGTTGAAGCTAAATCATGTATATCACAAGTATTTGGAGCTGAACCATTTGTTTCGCACGAATATCACGCTAAACCATGTGTTTGGAATGAATTTAAAGCTAAATCATGTGTTTCGCATAGATTTGAAGCCAACTCGTTTGTTACGCATGCAGTTGAAGCTGAATCATGTATATCCCAAGTACTTGAAACTCAACCATTTGATTCGCATGGATTTGAAGATAAGCCTTCTACTTCGCATTGATTTGAAGCTATATCATGTGTTTCGCTTGGATTTGAAACTAACTAGTTTGTTTCGCAATGCAGTTGAAGCTAAATCATGTATATCACAAATTATTTAATGCTAAACCAGTTGATTCGCATGGATTTCAAAATAAGCCTTCTACTTCGCATTGATTTGAAGCTAAATCATGTGTTTCGCTTGGATTTCAAGCTAACTCGTTTGTTTCGCATGCAATTGAAGGTAGATCATGTATCAAACAAGTATTTGAAGCTAAACCATTTGATTCGCATGGATTTGATGCTATGCCATCTACTTCGCTTTTATTTGAAACTGAATCATGTGTTTTTCTTATTTTTGAAGCTAACACGTTCGTTTCACATGCAGTTGAAGCTAAATCATGTATATCAAAAGGATTTGAAGCTGAACCATTTGTTTCGCACGAATATCACGCTAAACCATGTGTTTGAAATGAATTTGAAGCTAAATCTTGTGTATCGCATAGATTTGGAGTTAATTCGTTTGTTACGCATGCAGTTGAAGCTGAATCATGTATATCCCAAGAATTTGAAGCTCAACCATTTGATTCGCATGGATTTGAAGATCAGCCTTCTACTTCGCATTGATTTGACGCTAAATCATGTGATTCGCTTGAATTTGAAGCTAACTCGTTCGTTCCGCTTGCATTTGAAGCTAAATAATGCACATCACAAGTATTTGAAGCTGAACCACTTGTTTAGCATGGATTTGATGATCAGCCTTCTACTTCGCATTGATTTGAAGCTAAATCATGTGTTTCGCTTGGATTTGAAACTAACTAGTTTGTTTCGCAATGCAGTTGAAGAGAAATCATGTATAACACAATTATTTGAAGCAAAACCATTTGATTCGCATGGATTTCAAAGTAAGCCTTCTACTTCGCATTGATTTGAAGTTAAATCATATGTTTCGCATGGATTTGAAGCTAATCGTTCGTATCGCATGCAGTTGAAGCTAAGTCATGTATATCACAAGTATTTGAAGCTAAACCATTTGATTCGCATGGATTTGATGCTATGCCATCTACTTCGCTTTTATTTGAAACTGAAACATGTGTTTCTCTTGAATTTAAAGCTATCTCGTTTGTTTCGCATGCAGTTGAAGCTAAATCATGTATATCACAATTATTTGAAGCTAAACCAATTGATTCGCATGGATTTCAAAATAAGCCTTCTACTTCGCATTGATTTGAAGCTGAATCATGTGTTTCGCTTGGATTTCAAGCTAACTCGTTTGTTTCACATGCAATTGAAGCTGAATGATGTATCAAACAAGTATTTGAAGCTAAACCATTTGTTTCGCATGGATTCGAAGATCAGCCATCTACCTCGTATTGATTTGAAGCTAAATCATGTGTTTCGCATGCAGTTGAAGCTAACTCGTTTGTTTGGCATGCTGTTGAAGCTAAACCATGCATATCACAAGTATTTGAAGCTAAACCATTTGTTTCGCATGGATTTGAAGATCAGCCTTCTACTTCGCATTGATTTGTAACTAAATCCTGTGTTTCGCATGGATTTGAAGCTAAGCCTTCCACTTCGCATTGATTTGGAGCTAAATCATGTATATCACAAGAATTTGAAGCTAAACCAATTGTTTCGCATGGATTTGAAGATCTGCCTTCTACTTCGAATTGATTTGAAGCTAAATCATGTGTTTCGCATGCTTTTGAAGCTAACACGTTTGTTTCGCATGCTGTTGAAGCGAACACGTTTGTTTCGCAATGCTGTTGAAGCTAAATCATGTATATCACAAGTATTTGAAGCTACACCATTTGATTCACATGGATTTGAAGCTAAATCATATATATCAAAAGTATTAGAAGCTAAACCATTTGATTCGGATGGATTTGAATCTAAGCCTTCTACTTCGCATTGATTTCAAAGTAAATCATGTGTTTCGCTTGACCTTGAAGTTAACAAGTTTGTTTCACATGCAATTGATGCTAAATCATGTATATCACAATCATTTGAAGCTGAACCATTTGTTTCGAATGAATATTATGCTAAACCATGTGTTTCGATTGAATTTGAAGCTAATCATGTGTTTCGCATTGATTTGAAGCTAAGTCGTTTGTTTCGCATGCATTTGAAGCTAAATTATGTACATCACAAATATTTGAAGCTAAACCATTTGTTTCGCAAGGATTCGAAGATCAGCCTTCTACTTCGCATTGATGAGAGGCTAAATCATGTGTTTCGCATGGATTTGAAGCTAACTCGTTCGTTTCGCTTGCATTTGAAGCTAAATCATGCACATCACAAGTATTTGAAGCAGAACCACTTGTTTCGCATGGATTTCAAAATAAGCCTTCTACTTCGCATTGATTTGAAGTTAAATCATGTGTTTCGCTTGGATTTCAAGCTAACTAGTTTGTTTCGCATGCAATTGAAGCTAAATCATATATCAAACAAGTATTTGAAGCTAAACCATTTGTTTCGCATGGATTCGAAGATCAGCCATCTACCTCGTATTGATTTGAAGCTAAATCATGTGTTTCGCATGCTGTTGAAGCGAACACGTTTGTTTCGCATGCTGTTGAAGCTAAATCATGTATATCACAAGTATTTGAAGCTACACCATTTGATTCACATGGATTTGAAGCTAAATCATATATATCAAAAGTATTAGAAGCTAAACCATTTGATTCGGATGGATTTGAATCTAAGCCTTCTACTTCGCATTGATTTCAAAGTAAATCATGTGTTTCGCTTGACCTTGAAGTTAACAAGTTTGTTTCACATGCAATTGATGCTAAATCATGTATATCACAATCATTTGAAGCTGAACCATTTGTTTCGAATGAATATTATGCTAAACCATGTGTTTCGATTGAATTTGAAGCTAAATCATGTGTTTCGCATTGATTTGAAGCTAAGTCGTTGTTTCGCATGCATTTGAAGCTAAATTATGTACATCACAAATATTTGAAGCTAAACCATTTGTTTCGCAAGGATTCGAAGATCAGCCTTCTACTTCGCATTGATGAGAGGCTAAATCATGTGTTTCGCATGGATTTGAAGCTAACTCGTTCGTTTCGCTTGCATTTGAAGCTAAATCATGCACATCACAAGTATTTGAAGCAGAACCACTTGTTTCGCATGGATTTCAAATAAGCCTTCTACTTCGCATTGATTGAAGTTAAATCATGTGTTTCGCTTGGATTTCAAGCTAACTAGTTTGTTTCGCATGCAATTGAAGCTAAATCATATATCAAACAAGTATTTGAAGCTAACCATTTGTTTCGCATGGATTCGAAGATCAGCCATCTACCTCGTATTGATTTGAAGCTAAATCATGTGTTTCGCATGTAGTTGAAGCTAACTCATTTGTTTCGCATTCTGTTGAAGCTAAATCATGTGTATCACAAGAATTTGAAGCTAAACCATTTGTTTCGCATGGATTCGAAGAAAAGCCTTCTACTTCGCACTGATTTGAAGCTAAATTATGCGTTTCGCATGGTTTTGAAGCTAACTCGTTGGTTTCGTATGCAGTTGACGCTAAATCATGTATATCAAAGGCTTTGAAGCTAAACCATTTGATTCCCATTGATTTGAAGCTAAGCTCCTTCTTTGCATTGATTTGGAGCTAAATCATGTGTTTCGCATGGATTTGAAGCTAACTCGTTAGTTTTGCATGCTGTTGAAGCTAAATCATGTATATCCCAAGTATTTGAAGCTGAACCATTTGTTTGGCATACAGTTGAAGCTAAATCATGTATATCACAAGTTTTTGAAGCTAAACCATTTGATACGCATGGATTTGATGCTATGCCATCTACTTCGCTTTTATTTGAAACTGAATCATGTGTTTCTCTTGAATTTGAAGCTAACACGTTCGTTTCACATGCAGTTGAAGCTAAATCATGTATATCACAAGTATTTGGAGCTGAACCATTTGTTTCGCACGAATATCTCGCAAATCCAAGTGTTTGGAATGAATTTAAAGCTAAATCATGTGTTTCGCATAGATTTGAAGCTAACTCGTTTGTTACGCATGCAGTTGAAGCTGAATCATATATATCCCAAGTATTTGAAGCTCAACCATTTGATTCGCATGGATTTGAAGATAAGCCTTCCTACTTCGCATTGATTTGAAGCTAAATCATGTGTTTCGCATGGATTTGAAGCTAACTCGTTTGTTTCGAATGCATTTGAAGCTAAATTGTGTACATCACAAGTATTTGAAGCTGAACCACTTGTTTCGCATGGATTTGAAGATAAGCCTTCTACTTCGCATTGATTTGAAGCTAAATCGTGTGTTTCGTTTGGATTTGAAGTTAACTCGTTTGTTTAGCATGCAATTGAAGCTGAGTAATGTATAAAACAAGTATTTGATGCTAAACTATTCGTTTCGCATGGATTTGATACTAAGCATTCTACTTCGCATTGATTTGATGCTGAATTATGTGATTCGCTTTCATTTGAAGCTAACACGTTTGTTTCACATCCATTTGAAGCTAAATCCTGTACATCACAAGCTTTGAAGCTAAACCATCTGTTTCGTGTGGATTCGAAGGTAAGCCTTCTAGTTTGCATTGATTTGATGCTAAATCATGTGTTTCGCATGGATTTGAAGCTAACTCGTTTGTTTCTCTTGCTGTTGAATGTAAATCATGTATATCACAAGTGTTTGAAACTAAAACATTTGTTTCATATGGATTCGAAGGTAAGCCTTCTAGTTCGCATTGATTTGATGCTAAGTAATGTGTTTCGCATGGATTTGAAGCTAACTCGATTGTTTCGCTTGCTGTTGAAGCTATATCATGTATATCACAAGTAATTGAGGCTAATCCAATTGATTCGCATTGATTTGAAGTTAAATCATGTGTTTCGCTTGGATTTGAGACTAACTAGTTTGTTTCGCAATGCAGTTGAAGCTAAATCATGTATATCACAATTATTTGAAGCTAAACCATTTGATTCGCATGGATTTCAAAATAAGCCTTCTACTTCGCATTGATTTGAAGCTAAAGCATGTGTTTCGCTTGGATTTGAAACTAACTAGTTTGTTTCGCAATGCAGTTGAAGCTAAATCATGTATATCACAATTATTTGAAGCTATACAATTTGATTCACATGGATTTCAAAATAAGCCTTCTACTTCGCAATGATTTGAAGCTAAATCATGGGTTTCGCTTAGATTTCAAACTAACTCGTTTGTTTCGCATGCAGTTGAAGCTAAATCATGTATATGACAAGTACCTGAAGCTGAACCACTTGTTTCGCATGGATTTGAAGATAAGCCTTCTACTTCGCATTTATTTGAAGCTAAATCATGTGTTTCGCTTGGATTTGAAACTAACTAGTTTGTTTCGCAATGCAGTTGAAGCTAAATCATGTATATCACAATTATTTGAAGCTATACAATTTGATTCACATGGATTTCAAAATAAGCCTTCTACTTCGCATTGATTTGAAGCTAAATCATGGGTTTCGCTTAGATTTCAAACTAACTCGTTTGTTTCGCATGCAGTTGAAGCTAAATCATGTATATGACAAGTACCTGAAGCTGAACCACTTGTTTCGCATGGATTTGAAGATAAGCCTTCTACTTCGCATTTATTTGAAGCTAAATCATGTGTTTCGCATAGATTTGAAGCTAACTCGTTTGTTACGCATGCAGTTGAAGCTGAATCATATATATCCCAAGTATTTGGAGCTCAACCATTTGATTCGCATGGATTTGAAGATAAGCCTTCTACTTCGCATTGATTTGAAGCTAAATCATGTGTTTCGCATGGATTTGAAGCTAACTCGTTTGTTTCGAATGCATTTGAAGCTAAATTGTGTACATCACAAGTATTTGAAGCTGAACCACTTGTTTCGCATGGATTTGAAGATAAGCCTTCTACTTCGCATTGATTTGAAGCTAAATCGTGTGTTTCGTTTGGATTTGAAGCTAACTCGTTTGTTTAGCATGCAATTGAAGCTGAGTAATGTATAAAACAAGTATTTGATGCTAAACTATTCGTTTCGCATGGATTTGATACTAAGCATTCTACTTCGCATTGATTTGATGCTGAATTATGTGATTCGCTTTCATTTGAAGCTAACACGTTTGTTTCACATCCATTTGAAGCTAAATCCTGTACATCACAAGCTTTTGAAGCTAAACCATCTGTTTCGTGTGGATTCAAAGGTAAGCCTTCTACTTTGCATTGATTTGATGCTAAATCATGTGTTTCGCATGGATTTGAAGCTAACTCGTTTGTTTCTCTTGCTGTTGAATGTAAATCATGTATATCACAAGTGTTTGAAGCTAAAACATTTGTTTCATATGGATTCGAAGGTAAGCCTTCTAGTTCGCATTGATTTGATGCTAAGTAATGTGTTTCGCATTGATTTGAAGCTAAAGCATGTTTTTCGCTTGGATTTGAAACTAACTAGTTTGTTTCGCAATGCAGTTGAAGCTAAATCATGTATATCACAATTATTTGAAGCTATACAATTTGATTCACATGGATTTCAAAATAAGCCTTCTACTTCGCATTGATTTGAAGCTAAATCATGGGTTTCGCTTAGATTTCAAACTAACTCGTTTGTTTCGAATGCAGTGGAATCTAAATCATGTATATCACAAGTATCTGAAGCTGAACCACTTGTTTCGCATGGATTTGAAGATAAGCCTTCTACTTCGCATTTATTTGAAGCTAAATCATGTGTTTCGCTTGGATTTGAAACTAACTAGTTTGTTTCGCAATGCAGTTGAAGCTAAATCATGTATATCACAAGTATTAGAAGCTAAACCATTTAATTCGCTTGGATTTGAAGCTAAGCCTTCTACTTCGCATTGATTTGAAGCTAAATCATGTGTTTCGCATGGATTTGAAGCTAACTCGTTAGTTTTGCATGCTGTTGAAGCTAAATTATGTATCAAACAAGTATTTGAAGCTAAAGCATTTGTTTCGTATGTATTCGAAGATCAGCCATCTACCTCGTATTGATTTGAAGCTAAATCATGTGTTTCGCATGTAGTTGAAGCTAACTCGTTTGTTTCGCATTCTGTTGAAGCTAAATCATGTATATCACAAGAATTTGAAGCTAAACCAATTGTTTCGCATGGATTTGAATATCAGCCTTCTACCTCGCATTGATTTGAAGCTAAATCATGTGTTTCGCATGTAGTTGAAGCTAACTCGTTTGTTTCGCATTCTGTTGAAGCTAAATCATGTATATCACAAATATTTGAAGCTAAACCATTTGTTTCGCAAGGATTCGAAGATCAGCCTTCTACTTCGAATTGATAAGAGGCTAAATCATGTGTTTCGCTTGGACTTGAAGCTAACTCGTTGGTTTTGCATGAAGTTGAATCTAAATCATGTATATCACAAGTATTTGAAGCTGAACCATTTGTTTCACATAGATTTGAAGCTAAGTCTTCTACTTCACATTGATTGGAAGTTGAATCATGTGATTTGCATGGATTCGAAGCTAACTCGTTTGTTTCGCCTGCATTTGAAGCTATAGCAGTGATATTCGCAAGTATTTGAATCTAAATCATTCGTTTCGCTGGATTTGAAGCTAAGCCTTCTACTTCGCATTGATTTGAAGCTAAATCATGTGTTTCGCATAGATTTGAAGCTTACTCGTTTGTTTCGCATGCAGTTGAATATAAATCTTGTATACCACATGTATTTGAAGCTAAACCATTTTATTCGCATGGATTTAAAGCTGAGCCTTCTTCTTCGCATTGATTTGAAGCTAAATCGTGTGTTTCGTTTGGATTTGAAGCTAACTCGTTTGTTTCGCATGCAGTTGAAGCTAAGTAATGTGTAAAACAAGTATTTGATGCTAAACTATTCGTTTCGCATGGATTTGATACTAAGCATTCTACTTCGCATTGATTTGATGCTGAATTATGTGATTCGCTTTCATTTGAAGCTAACACGTTTGTTTCGCATCCAGTTGAAGCTAAATCATGTATATCACAAGTATTCCAAGCTAAACCATTTGTTTCGCATGGATTCGAAGATCAGCCATTTACCTCGTATTGATTTGAAGCTAAATCATGTGTTTCGCATGGATTTGAAGCTAACTCGTTTGTATCGCATGCAGTTGAAGCTAAATCATGTATATCATACGTATTTGAATCTGAACCATTGGATTCCCATGAATGGTACGCTAAACCATGACTTTCGAATGAATTTGAAGCTAAATCATGTGTTTTGAATGGATTTGAAGCTAACACGTTTGTTTCGAATGCATTTGAAGCTAAATCATGTATATTACATATAATTGAAGGTAAACCATTTGTTTCGCATGGATTCGATGATAAGCCTACTACTTCGCATTGATTTGAAGCTAAATCATGTCTATCGCTAGGATTTGAAGCTAACTCGTTTGATTCGCATACTGTTGAAGCTAAATCATGTATAACACAAGTATTTGAGCCTGAGCCATTTGTTTCGCATGGATTCGAAGATCAGCCTCCTAATTTGCGTTTATTTAAAGATAAATCATGTGTTTCGCATGGACTTGAAGCTAAGTCGTTCGTTTCGCATGCAGTTGAAGCTAAATTATGTATATCATAAGTATTTGAAGCTAAAGAACTTTATTCGCATGGATTTCAAACTAAGCCTTCTACTTCGCATTGATTTGAAGGTAAATCATGTCTTTTGCATGGATTTAAAGCTAACTCGTTTGTTTTACCTGCATTTGAAGCTATATCAGTGATATTCGCAAGTATTTGAAGCTAAACCGTTTGATTGGCATGGATTTGAAGCTAAGCCTTGTACTTCGCATTGATTTGATTCTAAACCATATGTTTGGCTTGGATTTGAATCTAACTCGATTGTTTCGCATGCATTTGAATCTAAATCATGTATATCACAAGTATTTGAAGCTAAACCATTTATTTCGCATGGAATTCGAAGATAAGCCTTCTACTTCGCATTGATTTGAAGCTAAATCATGTATTGCGCATGGAGTTGAAGCTAACTCGTTTGTTGCACATGCTGTTGAATCTAAATCATGTATATCGCAAGAATCTGAAGCTAAACCATTTGATTCCCATGGATTTGTAGATAAGCTTTCTACTTCGCATTGATTTGAAGCTAAATCATGTGTTTCGCATGGATTTGAAGCTAACTCGTTAGTTTTGCATGCTGTTGTAGCTAAATTATGTATCAAACGAGTATTTGAAGCTAAACCATTCGTTTCGCATGGATTCGAAGATAAGCCTTCTACTTCGCATTGATTTGAAGCTAAATCATGTGTTTCGCTTGGACTTGAAGCTAACTCGTTGGTTTTGCATGAAGTTGAATCTAAATCATGTATATCACAAGTATTTGAAGCTGAACCATTTGTTTCACATAGATTTGAAGCTAAGTCTTCTACTTCACATTGATTCGAAGTTGAATCATGTGTTTTGCATGGATTCGAAGCTAACTCGTTTATTTCGCCTGCAGTTGAATATAAATCTTGTATACCACATGTATTTGAAGCTAAACCATTTTATTCGCATGGATTTAAAGCTGAGCCTTCTACTTCGCATTGATTTGAAGCTAAATCATGTGATTCGCATTGATTTGAATCTCATTCATGTGTTTCGCATGGATTTGAATCTAAGCTTGCTACTTCGCATTGATTTGAAGCTAAATCATGTGTTTCGCTTGGATTTGAAGATAACTCGTTTGTTTCGCATGCAGTTGCAACTCAGTCACGTGTATCACAAGTATTTGAAGCTAAACCATTTGTTTCGCATGGATTCGAAGATAAACCTTCTACTTCGCATTGATTTGAAGCTAAATCATGTGTATCGCATGGATTTGAAGCTTACTCGTTTGTTTCGCATGCAGTTGAATCTAAATCATGAATACGGCAAGTATTTGAAGCTAAACTATTCGTTTCGTATGGATTTGATACTAAGCATTCTACTTCGCATTGATTTTAAGCTATATCATGTGTTTCGTATTGATTTGAAGCTAACTCGTTTGTTTCGCCTGCATGTGAAGCTAAATCATGTATATCACAAGTATTTGAAGCTAAACCATTTGTTTCGCAATGGATTCGAAGATCAGCCTTCCACTTCGCATTGATTTGAAGCTAAATCATGAGTTTCGCATGGATTTGAAGCTAAATCATGTGTTTTGAATGGATGCGAAGTTAACTCGTTTGCTTCTCAAGCAGTTGAATCTAAATCATGTATATCGTAAGTATTTGAAGCTAAAGAACTTGATTCGCATGGATTTCATACCAAGCCTTCTGCTTCGCATTGATTTGAAGGTAAATCATGACTTTTGCATGGATATAAAGCTAACTCGTTTGTTTCGCCTGCATTTGAAGCTATATCAGTGATATACGCAAGTATTTTAAGCTAAATCATCCGTTTCGCTGGATTTGAAGCTAAGCCTTCTACTTCGCATTGATTTGATTCTAAATCATGTGTTTCGCTTGGATTTGAAGCTAACATGTTTGTTTCGCATGCAGTTGAAGCCAAATAATGTATATCACAAGTATTTGAAGATAAACCGTTTGATTCGCATCGATTTGAAGCTAACTCGTTTGTTTCGCCTGCATTTGAAGCTAAATCATGTATATCATAAGTATTTGAAGCTAAACCATTTGTTTCGCATGGATTCGAAGATCAGCCATCTACCTCGTATTGATTTGAAGCTAAATCATGTGTTTCGCATGCAGTTGAAGCTAACTCGTTTGTTTGGCGTGCTGTTGAAGCTAAATCATGTATATCACAAGTATTTGAAGCTAAACCATTTGTTTCGCAAGGATTCGAAGATCAGCCTTCTACTTCGCATTGATAAGAAGCTAAATCATGTGTTTCGCAATGGATTTCAAGCTAACTCGTTTGTTTCGCATGCATTTGAAACTAAATCATGCACATCACAAGTATTTGAAGCTGAACCACTTGTTTGGCATGGATTTGAAGATAAGCCTTCTACTTCGCATTGATTTGAAGCTACATCATGTGTTTCGCTTGGATTTGAAGCTAACTCGTTGGTTTTGCATGCAGTTGAAGCAAAATCACGCATATCACAAGTATTTGAAGCTAAACCATTTGATTCGCTCGGATTCGAAGATCAGTCTTCTACATCGTATTGATTTGAAGCTAAATCATGAGTTCCGCATGGATTTGAAGCTAAATCATGTGTTTTGAATGGATTTGAAGTTAACTCGTTTGCTTCCCAAGCAGTTGAAGCTAAATCATGTATATCATAAGTATTTGATGCTAAAGAACTTGATTCGCATGGATTTCAAACTAAGCCTCCTACTTCGCATTGATTTGAAGGTAAATCATGAGTTTCGCATCGATTTGAAGCTGACTCGTTTGTTTCGCCTGCATTTGAAGCTATATCATGTATATCACAAGTATTTGAATCTGAACCATTTGATTACCATGAATAGTACGCTAAACCATGTTTTTCGAATGAATTTGAAGCTAAATCATGTGTTTTGAATGGATTTGAAGCTAACTCGTTTGTTTCGCATGCATTTGAAGCTAAATCATGTATATCACATATAATTGAAGCTAAACCATTTGTTTCGCATGGATTCGAAGATAAGCCTTCTACTTCGCATTGATTTGAAGCTAAATCATGTCTATCGCTAGGATTTGAAGCTAACTCGTTTGTTTCGCATACTGTTGAAGCTAAATCATGTATAACACAAGTATTTGAGCCTGAGTCATTTGTTTCGCATGGATTCGAAGATCAGCCTCCTAATTCGCGTTTATTTGAAGCTAAATCATGTGTTTCGCATGGATTTGAAGCTAACTCGTTAGTTTTCATGCTGTTGAAGCTAAATCATGTATATCACAAGTATTTGAAGCTAAACCATTTGTTTCGCAAAGATTCGAATATCAGCCTTCTACTTCGCATTGATAAGAAACTAAATCATGTGTTTCGCTTGGATTTGAAACTAACTAGTTTGTTTCGCAATGCAGTTGAAGCTAAATCATGTATATCACAGTTATTTGAAGCTAAACCAGTTGATTCGCATGGATTTCAAAATAAGCCTTCTACTTCGCATTGATTTGAAGCTAAATCATGTGTTTCGCTTGGATTTCAAGCTAACTCGTTTGTTTCGCATGCAATTGAAGTTAGATCATGTATCAAACAAGTATTTGAAGCTAAACCATTTGATTCGCATGGATTTGATGCTATGCCACCTACTTCGCTTTTATTTGAATCTGAATCATGTGTTTCTCTTGTTTTTGAAGCTAACACGTTCGTTTCACATGCAGTTGAAGCTAAATCATGTATATCAAAAGGATTTGAAGCTGATCCATTTGTTTTGCACGAATATCACGCTAAACCATGTGTTTGTAATGAATATGAAGATAATCATGTGTTTGCATAGACTTGAAGCTAACTCGTTTGTTACGCATGCAGTTGAAGCTAAATCATGTATATCACAATTATTTGAAGCTAAACCATTTGATTCAAATAGATTTGAAGATAAGCCTTCTACTTCGCATTGATTTGAAGCTAAATCATGTGTTTCGCATGGATTTGAAGCTAACTCGTTAGTTTTGCATGCTGTTGAATCTAAATCATGTATACAACAAGTATTTCAAGCTAAACCATTTGTTTCGCATGGATTTGAAGATAAGCCTTCTACTTCGCATTGATTTGAAGCTACATCATGTGTTTGGCTTGGATTTGAGACTAACTAGTTTGTTTCGCAATGCAGTTGAAGCTAAATCATGCACATCACAAGTATTTGAAGCTGAACCATTTGTTTGGCAAAGAATATTAAGCTAAACCACGTGTTTCGAATGAATTTGATGCTAAATCATGTATTACGCATGTATTTGAAACTAACTCGTTTTCTTCGCCTGCATTTGATGTTAAATCATGTATATCATAGGTATTTGAAGCTACACCGTTTGTTTGGCATGGAATTCGAAGATAAGCCTTCTACTTCGCATTGATTTGAAGCTAAATCATGTGTTTGGCTTGGATTTGAAGCTAACTCGTTTGTTTCGCATGCAGTTGAAGCTAAATCATGTATATCACAAGTATTTGAAGCTGAACCACTTGTTTCGCATGCATTTGAAGATAAGCCTTCTACTTCGCATTGATTTGAAGCTACATCATGTGTTTCGCTTGGATTTGAGACTAACAAGTTTGTTTCGCAATGCAGTTGAAGCTAACTCATATATATCACAATTATTTGAAGCTAAACCATTTGATTCGCATGGATTTCAAAATAAGCCTTCTACTTCGCATTGATTTGAAGCTAGATCATGTGTTTCGCTTGGATTTCAAGCTAACTCGTTTGTTTCACATGCAATTGAAGCTGAATGATGTATCAAACAAGTATTTGAAGCTAAACCATTTGTTTCGCAAGGATTCGAAGATCAGCCTTCTACTTCGAATTGATAAGAGGCTAAATCATGTGTTTCGCTTGGACTTGAAGCTAACTCGTTGGTTTTGCATGAAGTTGAATCTAAATCATGTATATCACAAGTATTTGAAGCTGAACCATTTGTTTCACATAGATTTGAAGCTAAGTCTTCTACTTCACATTGATTGGAAGTTGAATCATGTGATTTGCATGGATTCGAAGCTAACTCGTTTGTTTCGCCTGCATTTGAAGCTATAGCAGTGATATTCGCAAGTATTTGAATCTAAATCATTCGTTTCGCTGGATTTGAAGCTAAGCCTTCTACTTCGCATTGATTTGAAGCTAAATCATGTGTTTCGCATAGATTTGAAGCTTACTCGTTTGTTTCGCATGCAGTTGAATATAAATCTTGTATACCACATGTATTTGAAGCTAAACCATTTTATTCGCATGGATTTAAAGCTGAGCCTTCTTCTTCGCATTGATTTGAAGCTAAATCGTGTGTTTCGTTTGGATTTGAAGCTAACTCGTTTGTTTCGCATGCAGTTGAAGCTAAGTAATGTGTAAAACAAGTATTTGATGCTAAACTATTCGTTTCGCATGGATTTGATACTAAGCATTCTACTTCGCATTGATTTGATGCTGAATTATGTGATTCGCTTTCATTTGAAGCTAACACGTTTGTTTCGCATCCAGTTGAAGCTAAATCATGTATATCACAAGTATTCCAAGCTAAACCATTTGTTTCGCATGGATTCGAAGATCAGCCATTTACCTCGTATTGATTTGAAGCTAAATCATGTGTTTCGCATGGATTTGAAGCTAACTCGTTTGTATCGCATGCAGTTGAAGCTAAATCATGTATATCATACGTATTTGAATCTGAACCATTGGATTCCCATGAATGGTACGCTAAACCATGACTTTCGAATGAATTTGAAGCTAAATCATGTGTTTTGAATGGATTTGAAGCTAACACGTTTGTTTCGAATGCATTTGAAGCTAAATCATGTATATTACATATAATTGAAGGTAAACCATTTGTTTCGCATGGATTCGATGATAAGCCTACTACTTCGCATTGATTTGAAGCTAAATCATGTCTATCGCTAGGATTTGAAGCTAACTCGTTTGATTCGCATACTGTTGAAGCTAAATCATGTATAACACAAGTATTTGAGCCTGAGCCATTTGTTTCGCATGGATTCGAAGATCAGCCTCCTAATTTGCGTTTATTTAAAGATAAATCATGTATTTCGCATGGACTTGAAGCTAAGTCGTTCGTTTCGCATGCAGTTGAAGCTAAATTATGTATATCATAAGTATTTGAAGCTAAAGAACTTTATTCGCATGGATTTCAAACTAAGCCTTCTACTTCGCATTGATTTGAAGGTAAATCATGTCTTTTGCATGGATTTAAAGCTAACTCGTTTGTTTTACCTGCATTTGAAGCTATATCAGTGATATTCGCAAGTATTTGAAGCTAAACCGTTTGATTGGCATGGATTTGAAGCTAAGCCTTGTACTTCGCATTGATTTGATTCTAAACCATATGTTTGGCTTGGATTTGAATCTAACTCGATTGTTTCGCATGCATTTGAATCTAAATCATGTATATCACAAGTATTTGAAGCTAAACCATTTGATTCGCATGGATTTCAAAATAAGCCTTCTACTTCGCATTGACTTGAAGCTAAATCATGTGTATCGCTTGGATTTCAAGCTAACTAGTTTGTTTCTCATGCAATTGAAGCTAAATCATATATCAAACAAGTATTTGAAGCTAAACCATTTGTTTCGCAAAGAATATTAAGCTAAACCTCGTGTTTCGAATGAATTTGATGCTAAATCATGTATTACGCATGTATTTGAAGCTAACTCGTTCTTTTCGCCTGCATTTGATGTTAAATCATGTATATCACAGGTATTTGAAGCTACACCATTTATTTCGCATGGAATTCGAAGATAAGCCTTCTACTTCGCATTGATTTGAAGCTAAATCATGTATTGCGCATGGAGTTGAAGCTAACTCGTTTGTTGCACATGCTGTTGAATCTAAATCATGTATATCGCAAGAATCTGAAGCTAAACCATTTGATTCCCATGGATTTGTAGATAAGCTTTCTACTTCGCATTGATTTGAAGCTAAATCATGTGTTTCGCATGGATTTGAAGCTAACTCGTTAGTTTTGCATGCTGTTGAAGCTAAATTATGTATCAAACGAGTATTTGAAGCTAAACCATTCGTTTCGCATGGATTCGAAGATAAGCCTTCTACTTCGCATTGATTTGAAGCTAAATCATGTGTTTCGCTTGGACTTGAAGCTAACTCGTTGGTTTTGCATGAAGTTGAATCTAAATCATGTATATCACAAGTATTTGAAGCTGAACCATTTGTTTCACATAGATTTGAAGCTAAGTCTTCTACTTCACATTGATTCGAAGTTGAATCATGTGTTTTGCATGGATTCGAAGCTAACTCGTTTATTTCGCCTGCAGTTGAATATAAATCTTGTATACCACATGTATTTGAAGCTAAACCATTTTATTCGCATGGATTTAAAGCTGAGCCTTCTACTTCGCATTGATTTGAAGCTAAATCATGTGATTCGCATTGATTTGAATCTCATTCATGTGTTTCGCATGGATTTGAATCTAAGCTTGCTACTTCGCATTGATTTGAAGCTAAATCATGTGTTTCGCTTGGATTTGAAGATAACTCGTTTGTTTCGCATGCAGTTGCAACTCAGTCACGTGTATCACAAGTATTTGAAGCTAAACCATTTGTTTCGCATGGATTCGAAGATAAACCTTCTACTTCGCATTGATTTGAAGCTAAATCATGTGTATCGCATGGATTTGAAGCTTACTCGTTTGTTTCGCATGCAGTTGAATCTAAATCATGAATACGGCAAGTATTTGAAGCTAAACTATTCGTTTCGTATGGATTTGATACTAAGCATTCTACTTCGCATTGATTTTAAGCTATATCATGTGTTTCGTATTGATTTGAAGCTAACTCGTTTGTTTCGCCTGCATGTGAAGCTAAATCATGTATATCACAAGTATTTGAAGCTAAACCATTTGTTTCGCAATGGATTCGAAGATCAGCCTTCCACTTCGCATTGATTTGAAGCTAAATCATGAGTTTCGCATGGATTTGAAGCTAAATCATGTGTTTTGAATGGATGCGAAGTTAACTCGTTTGCTTCTCAAGCAGTTGAATCTAAATCATGTATATCGTAAGTATTTGAAGCTAAAGAACTTGATTCGCATGGATTTCATACCAAGCCTTCTGCTTCGCATTGATTTGAAGGTAAATCATGACTTTTGCATGGATATAAAGCTAACTCGTTTGTTTCGCCTGCATTTGAAGCTATATCAGTGATATACGCAAGTATTTTAAGCTAAATCATCCGTTTCGCTGGATTTGAAGCTAAGCCTTCTACTTCGCATTGATTTGATTCTAAATCATGTGTTTCGCTTGGATTTGAAGCTAACATGTTTGTTTCGCATGCAGTTGAAGCCAAATAATGTATATCACAAGTATTTGAAGATAAACCGTTTGATTCGCATCGATTTGAAGCTAACTCGTTTGTTTCGCCTGCATTTGAAGCTAAATCATGTATATCATAAGTATTTGAAGCTAAACCATTTGTTTCGCATGGATTCGAAGATCAGCCATCTACCTCGTATTGATTTGAAGCTAAATCATGTGTTTCGCATGCAGTTGAAGCTAACTCGTTTGTTTGGCGTGCTGTTGAAGCTAAATCATGTATATCACAAGTATTTGAAGCTAAACCATTTGTTTCGCAAGGATTCGAAGATCAGCCTTCTACTTCGCATTGATAAGAAGCTAAATCATGTGTTTCGCAATGGATTTCAAGCTAACTCGTTTGTTTCGCATGCATTTGAAACTAAATCATGCACATCACAAGTATTTGAAGCTGAACCACTTGTTTGGCATGGATTTGAAGATAAGCCTTCTACTTCGCATTGATTTGAAGCTACATCATGTGTTTCGCTTGGATTTGAAGCTAACTCGTTGGTTTTGCATGCAGTTGAAGCAAAATCACGCATATCACAAGTATTTGAAGCTAAACCATTTGATTCGCTCGGATTCGAAGATCAGTCTTCTACATCGTATTGATTTGAAGCTAAATCATGAGTTCCGCATGGATTTGAAGCTAAATCATGTGTTTTGAATGGATTTGAAGTTAACTCGTTTGCTTCCCAAGCAGTTGAAGCTAAATCATGTATATCATAAGTATTTGATGCTAAAGAACTTGATTCGCATGGATTTCAAACTAAGCCTCCTACTTCGCATTGATTTGAAGGTAAATCATGAGTTTCGCATCGATTTGAAGCTGACTCGTTTGTTTCGCCTGCATTTGAAGCTATATCATGTATATCACAAGTATTTGAATCTGAACCATTTGATTACCATGAATAGTACGCTAAACCATGTTTTTCGAATGAATTTGAAGCTAAATCATGTGTTTTGAATGGATTTGAAGCTAACTCGTTTGTTTCGCATGCATTTGAAGCTAAATCATGTATATCACATATAATTGAAGCTAAACCATTTGTTTCGCATGGATTCGAAGATAAGCCTTCTACTTCGCATTGATTTGAAGCTAAATCATGTCTATCGCTAGGATTTGAAGCTAACTCGTTTGTTTCGCATACTGTTGAAGCTAAATCATGTATAACACAAGTATTTGAGCCTGAGTCATTTGTTTCGCATGGATTCGAAGATCAGCCTCCTAATTCGCGTTTATTTGAAGCTAAATCATGTGTTTCGCATGGATTTGAAGCTAACTCGTTAGTTTTCATGCTGTTGAAGCTAAATCATGTATATCACAAGTATTTGAAGCTAAACCATTTGTTTCGCAAAGATTCGAATATCAGCCTTCTAGTTCGCATTGATAAGAAACTAAATCATGTGTTTCGCTTGGATTTGAAACTAACTAGTTTGTTTCGCAATGCAGTTGAAGCTAAATCATGTATATCACAGTTATTTGAAGCTAAACCAGTTGATTCGCATGGATTTCAAAATAAGCCTTCTACTTCGCATTGATTTGAAGCTAAATCATGTGTTTCGCTTGGATTTCAAGCTAACTCGTTTGTTTCGCATGCAATTGAAGTTAGATCATGTATCAAACAAGTATTTGAAGCTAAACCATTTGATTCGCATGGATTTGATGCTATGCCACCTACTTCGCTTTTATTTGAATCTGAATCATGTGTTTCTCTTGTTTTTGAAGCTAACACGTTCGTTTCACATGCAGTTGAAGCTAAATCATGTATATCAAAAGGATTTGAAGCTGATCCATTTGTTTTGCACGAATATCACGCTAAACCATGTGTTTGTAATGAATATGAAGATAATCATGTGTTTGCATAGACTTGAAGCTAACTCGTTTGTTACGCATGCAGTTGAAGCTAAATCATGTATATCACAATTATTTGAAGCTAAACCATTTGATTCAAATAGATTTGAAGATAAGCCTTCTACTTCGCATTGATTTGAAGCTAAATCATGTGTTTCGCATGGATTTGAAGCTAACTCGTTAGTTTTGCATGCTGTTGAATCTAAATCATGTATACAACAAGTATTTCAAGCTAAACCATTTGTTTCGCATGGATTTGAAGATAAGCCTTCTACTTCGCATTGATTTGAAGCTACATCATGTGTTTGGCTTGGATTTGAGACTAACTAGTTTGTTTTCGCAATGCAGTTGAAGCTAAATCATGCACATCACAAGTATTTGAAGCTGAACCATTTGTTTGGCAAAGAATATTAAGCTAAACCACGTGTTTCGAATGAATTTGATGCTAAATCATGTATTACGCATGTATTTGAAACTAACTCGTTTTCTTCGCCTGCATTTGATGTTAAATCATGTATATCATAGGTATTTGAAGCTACACCGTTTGTTTGGCATGGAATTCGAAGATAAGCCTTCTACTTCGCATTGATTTGAAGCTAAATCATGTGTTTGGCTTGGATTTGAAGCTAACTCGTTTGTTTCGCATGCAGTTGAAGCTAAATCATGTATATCACAAGTATTTGAAGCTGAACCACTTGTTTCGCATGCATTTGAAGATAAGCTCTTCTACTTCGCATTGATTTGAAGCTACATCATGTGTTTCGCTTGGATTTGAGACTAACAAGTTTGTTTCGCAATGCAGTTGAAGCTAACTCATATATATCACAATTATTTGAAGCTAAACCATTTGATTCGCATGGATTTCAAAATAAGCCTTCTACTTCGCATTGATTTGAAGCTAGATCATGTGTTTCGCTTGGATTTCAAGCTATCTCGTTTGTTTCACATGCAATTGAAGCTGAATGATGTATCAAACAATTATTTGAAGCTAAACCATTTGTTTCGCATGGATTCGAAGATCAGCCATCTACCTCGTATTGATTTGAAGCTAAATCATGTGTTTCGCATGCAGTTGAAGCTAACTCGTTTGTTTGGCATGCTGTTGAAGCTAAATCATGTATATCACAAGTATTTGAAGCTAAACCTTTGTTTCGCAAGGAATCGAAGATCAGCCTTCTACTTCGCATTGATAAGAAGCTAAATCATGTGTTTCGCTTGGATTTGAAGCTAACTCGTTGGTTTTGCATGCAGTTGAAGCAAAATCACGCATATCACAAGTATTTGAAGCTAAACCATTTGATTCGCTCGGATTCGAAGATCTGTCTTCTACATCGTATTGATTTGAAGCTAAATCATGAGTTTCGCATGGATTTGAAGCTAAATCATGTGTTTTGAATGGATTTGAAGTTAACTCGTTTGCTTCCCAAGCAGTTGAAGCTAAATCATGTATATCATAAGTATTTGATGCTAAAGAACTTGATTCGCATGGATTTCAATCTAAGCCTTCTACTTCGCATTGATTTGAAGGTAAATCATGAGTTTCGCATCGATTTGAAGCTGACTCGTTTGTTTCGCCTGCATTTGAAGCTATATCATGTATATCACAAGTATTTGAATCTGAACCATTTGATTACCATGAATAGTACGCTAAACCATGTCTTTCGAATGAATTTGAAGCTAAATCATGTGTTTTGAATGGATTTGAAGCTAACTCGTTTGTTTCGCATGCATTTGAAGCTAAATCATGTATATCACATATAATTGAAGCTAAACCATTTGTTTCGCAAGGATTCGAAGATCAGCCTTCTACTTCGCTTTGATAAGAAGCTAAATCATGTGTTTCTCATGGATTTGAAGCTAACTCGTTTGTTTCGCATACTGTTGAAGCTAAATCATGTATAACACAAGTATTTGAGCTTGAGTCATTTGTTTCGCATGGATTCGAAGATCAGCCTCCTACTTCGCGTTTATTTGAAGCTAAATCATGTGTTTCGCATGGATTTGAAGCTAACTCGTTAGTTTTCATGCTGTTGAAGCTAAATCATGTATATCACAAGTATTTGAAGCTAAACCATTTGTTTCGCAAAGATTCGAATATCAGCTTTCTACTTCGCATTGATAAGAAACTAAATCATGTGTTTTGCTTGGATTTGAAACTAACTAGTTTGTTTCGCAATACAGTTGAAGCTAAATCATGTATATCACAATTATTTGAAGCTAAACCATTTGATTCGCATGGATTTGAAGATAAGCCTTCTACTTCGCATTGATTTGAAGCTAATTCATGTGTTTCGCATGGATTTGAAGCTAACTCGTTAGTTTTGCATGCATTTGAAGCTAAATCATGCACATCACAAGTATTTGAAGCTAAACCATTTGTTTCGCATGGATTCGAAGATCAGCCTTCTACTTCGCTTTGATAAGAAGCTAAATCATGTGTTTCGCATGGATTTGAAGAAAATTCGTTTTTTTTACATGAACTTGAAGCTGAACCATGTATATCACAAGTATTTGAAGCTAAACCGTTTGATTGGCAGGGTTTTCAAGCTAAGACTTCTACTTCGCATTGATTCGAAGATAAATCACGTTTTACGCCCGGATTTGAAGCTAAGCCTTCCACTTCGCATTGATTTGGAGCTAAATCATGTGTTTCGCATAGATTTAAAGATAAATCGTTTGTTTTGCATGCAGTTGAACCTGAATCATGTATATCACAGGTGTTTGAAGCTAAACCATTTGTTTCGCATGGATTCGAAGATAACCCTTCTACTTCGAATTGATTTGAAGCTAAATCATGTGTTTCGCATGCATTTGAAGCTAACACATTTGTTTTCCATTCTGTTGAAGCTAAATCATGTATATCACAAGTATTTGAAGCTAATCCATTTGTTTCGCGTGAATTCGAAGATCAGCCTTCTACTTCGCATTGATTTGAAGTTAAATCATATGTTTCGCATGGATTTGAAGCTAATCGTTTGTATCGCATGCAGTTGAAGCTAAATCATGTATATCACAAGTATTTGAAGCTAACCCATTTGATTCACATGGATTTGAAGCTAAATCATATATATCAAAAGTATTAGAAGCTAAACCATTTGATTCGCATGGATTTGAATCTAAGCCTTCTACTTCGCATTGATTTCAAACTAAATCATGTGTTTCGCTTGAACTTGAAGCTAACAAGATTGTTTCACAAGCAGTTGATGCTAAATCATGTATATCACAATTATTTGAAGCTAATCCACTTGTTTCGCAAGGATTCGAAGATCAGCCTTCTATTTCGCATTGATAAGAGGCTAAATCATGTGTTTCGCATGGATTTGAAGCTAACTCGTTCGTTTCGCTTGTATTTGAAGCTAAATCATGCACATCACAAGTATTTGAAGCTGAACCACTTGTTTCGCATGGATTTGAAGATAAGCCTTCAACTTCGCATTGATTTGAAGCTACATCATGTGTTTGGCTTGGATTTGCGACTAACTAGTTTGTTTCGCAATGCAGTTGAATCTAAATCATGTATATCACAATTATTTGAAGCTAATCCATTTGATTCGCATGGATTTCAAAATAAGCCTTCAACTTCGCATTGATTTGGAGCTAAATTATGTGTTTCGCTTGGTTTTCAAGCTAACTCGTTTATTTCGCATGCAATTGAAGCTAAATCATGTAACAAGCAAGTATTTGAAGCTAAATCATTTGTTTCGCATGGAGTTGAAGCTAACTCGTTCGTTTCGCTTGCATTTGAAACTAAATCATGCACATCACAAGTATTTGAAGCTGAACCACTTGTTTCGCATGGATTTGAAGATAAGCCTTCAACTTCGCATTGATTTGAAGCTACATCATGTGTTTGGCTTGGATTTGCGACTAACTAGTTTGTTTCGCAATGGAGTTGAAGCTAAATAATGTATATCGCAAGAATTTGAATATAAACCGTTTGATTCGCATCGATTTGAAGCTAACTCTTTTGTTTCGCCTTCATTTGAAGCTAAATCATGTATATCACAATTATTTGAAGCTAAACCATTTGTTTGGCAAAGAATATTAAGCTAAACCACGTGTTTCGAATGAATTTGATGCTAAATCATGTATTACGCATGTATTTGAAACTAACTCGTTTTCTTCGCCTGCATTTGATGTTAAATCATGTATATCATAGGTATTTGAAGCTACACCATTTGTTTCGCATGGAATTCGAAGATAAGCCTTCTACTTCGCATTGATTTGAAGCCAAATCATGTATTGCGCATGGAGTTGAAGTTAACTCGTTTGTTTCGCATGCTGTTGAATCTAACTCATGTATATCGCAAGAATCTGAAGCTAAACCATTTGATTCGCATGGATTTGAAGCTAAGCCTTCTACATCGCATTTATTTGAAGCTAAATCATGTGTTTCGCTTGGATTTGAAACTAACTAGTTTGTTTCGCAATGCAGTTGAAGCTAAATCATGTATATCAAAAGGATTTGAAGCTGAACCATTTGTTTTGCACGAATATCACGCTAACCATGTGTTTGGAATGAATTTGAAGATAATCATGTGTTTTGCATAGATTTGAAGCTAACTCGTTTGTTACGCATGCAGTTGAAGCTGAATCATGTATATCCCAAGTATTTGAAGCTCAACCATTTGATTCGCATGGATTTGATGCTATGCCATCTACTTCGCTTTTATTTGAAACTGAATCATGTGTTTCTCTTGTTTTTGAAGCTAACACGTTCGTTTCACATGCAGTTGAAGCTAAATCATGTATATCAAAAGGATTTGAAGCTGAACCGTTTGTTTTGCACGAATATCACGCCAAACCATGTGTTTGGAATGAAATTGAAGCTAAATCATGCGTTTTGCATAGATTTGAAGCTAACTCGTTTGTTACGCATGCACTTGAAGCTGAATCATGTATATCCCAAGTATTTGAAGCTCAACCATTTGATTCGCATGGATTTGAAGATAAGCCTTCTACTTCGCATTGATTTGAAGCTAAATCATGTGTTTCGCTTGGATTAGAAACTAACTAGTTTGTATCGCATTGCTGTTGAAGCTAAATCATGTATATCACAAGTATTTGAAGCTAAACCATTTGATGCGCCTGGATTTGATGCTATGCCATCTACTTCGCTTTTATATGAAACTGAATCATGTGTTTCTGTTGAATTTGAAGCTAACACGTTCGTTTCACATGCAGTTGAAGCTAAATCATGTATATCACAATTATTTGAAGCTAAACTATTTGATTCGAATGGATTTGAAGATAAGCCTTCTACTTCGCATTGATTTGAAGCTAAATCATGTGTTTCGCATGGATTTGAAGCTAACTCGTTAGTTTTGCATGCTGTTGAAGCTAAATCATGTATATCACAAGTATTTGAAGCTAAACCATTTGTTTCGCAAGGATTCGAAGATCAGCCTTCTACTTCGCATTGATAAGAAGCTAAATCATGTGTTTCGCATGGATTTCAAGCTAACTCGTTTTTTTCGCATGCACTTGAAACTAAATCATGCACATCACAAGTATTTGAAGCTGAACCACTTGTATCGCATGGATTTGAAGATAAGCCTTCTACTTCGCATTGATTTGAAGCTACATCATGTGTTTGGCTTGGATTTGAGACTAACTAGTTTGTTTCGCAATGCAGTTGAAGCTAAATCATGTATGTCACAATTATTTGAAGCTAATCCATTTGTTTGGCAAAGAATATTAAGCTAAACCACGTGTTTCGAATGAATTTGATGCTAAATCATGTATTACGCATGTATTTGAAACTAACTCGTTTTCTTCGCCTGCATTTGAAGCTATATCACTTATATTCGCAAGTATTTGAAGCTAATCCATTCGTTTCGCATGGATTTGACGCTAAGCCTTCTGCTTCGCATTGATTTGATACTAAATCATGTGTTCGCATGGATTTGAAGATAACTCGTTTGTTTCGCATGCATTTGAAGCTAAATCATGTATATCACATATAATTGAAGCTAAACCATTTGTTTCGCATGGATTCGAAGATAAGCCTTCTACTTCGCATTGATGTGAAGCTAAATCATATCTATCGCTAGGACTTGAAGCTAACTCGTTTGATTCGCATACTGATGAAGGTAAATCATGTATAACACAAGTATTTGAGCCTGAGCCATTTGTTTCGCATGGTTTCGAAGATCAGCCTCCTAATTCGCGTTTATTTGAAGCTAAATCATGTGTTTCGCATGGATTTGAAGCTAAGTCGTTTCTTTCGCATGCAGTTGAAGCTAAATCATGAATATCACAAGTATATGAAACTAAACCATTTGTTTCGCATGGATTCGAAGCTAAGCCTTCAACTTCGCGTTGACTAGATGCTGAATCATGTTTTTGGCTTGGATTTGAAGCTAACTCGTTTTTTCGCATGCAGTTGAAGCTAAATCATGAATATCACAATTGTTTGAAGCTAACCCGTTTGATTCGCATGGATTTGATTATAAGCCTTCTACTTCGCATTGATTCGAAGCTAAATCATGTGGTTCGCTTGGATTTGAATCTAAATCATGTATATCAAAAGTTTTGAAGCTAAACCATTTGTTTCGCATGAATATTAAGCTAAACCATGTGTTTCGCATTGATTTGAAACTAAGCCTTCTACTTCGCATTGATTTGAATCTAAATCATGAGTTTCGCTTGTATTTGAAGCTAAGCCTTCTACTTCGCATTGATTTGAATCTAAACCATGTGCTTCGCTTGGATTTGAAGCTAACTCGTTGATTTTGCATGCAGTTGAAGCAAAATCACGCATATCACAAGTATTTGAAGCTAAACCATTTGATTCGCATGGATTCGAAGATCAGCCTTCTACTTCGCATTCATTTGAAGCTAAATCATGTGATGCGTTGAAGCTAAATCATGAATATCACAATTGTTTGAAGCTAACCCGTTTGATTCGCATGGATTTGATTATAAGCCTTCTACTTCGCATTGATTCGAAGCTAAATCATGTGGTTCGCTTGGATTTGAATCTAAATCATGTATATCAAAAGTTTTGAAGCTAAACCATTTGTTTCGCATGAATATTAAGCTAAACCATGTGTTTCGTATTGATTTGAAACTAAGCCTTCTACTTCGCATTGATTTGAATCTAAATCATGAGTTTCGCTTGTATTTGAAGCTAAGCCTTCTACTTCGGATTGATTTGAATCTAAACCATGTGCTTCGCTTGGATTTAAAGCTAACTCGTTTGTTTCGCATGCAGTTATAGCTAAATCATGTATATCACAGGTCTTTGAAGCTAAACCATTTGTTTCGCATGGATTCGAAGATAATCCTTCTACTTCGCATTGATTTGAAGCTAAATCATGTGTTTCGCATGGATTTAAAGCGATCTGGTCTGTTTCGCATGCAGTTGAAGCTAAATCATGTATATCACAGGTCTTTGAAGCTAAACCATTTGTTTCGCATGGATTCGAAGATAACCCTTCTACTTCACATTGATTGGAAGTTAAATCATGTGTTTCGCATGGATTTGAAGCTAACTCGTTTGTGTCGCTTGCATTTGAAGCTATATCACTTATATTCGCAAGTATTTGAAGCTAAACCATTCGTTTCGCATGGATTCGAAGATCAGCCTTCTACTTCGCATTCTTTTGAAGCTAAATCATATGTTTCGAATGGATTCGAAGCTGACTCGTTTGTTTCGCCTGCATTTGAAGCTATATCATGTATATCAGAAGTATTTGAATCTGAACCATTTGATTCCCATGAATAGTACGCTAAACCATTTCTTTCGAATGAATTTGAAGCTAAATCATGTGTTTTGAATGGATTTGAAGCTAACTCGTTTGTTTCGCATGCATTTGAAGCTAAATCATATGTATCGCTAGGACTTGAAGCTAACTCTTTTGTTTCGCATACTGTTGAAGGTAAATCATGTATAACACAAGTATTTGAGCCTGAGCCATTTGTTTCGCATGGATTCGAAGATCAGCCTTCTACTTCGCATTCATTTGAAGCTAAATCATGTTTTTCGCATGGATTTGAAGCTGACTCGTTTGTTTCGCCTGCATTTGAAGCTATATCATGTATATCAGAAGTATTTGAATCTGAACCATTTGATTCCCATGAATAGTACGCTAAATCATGTCTTTCGAATGAATTTGAAGCTAAATCATGTGTTTCGCTTGGATTTGAAGCTAACTCTTTCGTTTTGCATACAGTTGAAGCAAAATCACGCATATCACAAGTATTTGAAGCTAAACCATTTGATTCGCATGGATTCGAAGATCAGCCATCTACTTCGCATTGATTTGAAGCTAAATCATGAGTTTCGCATGGATTTGAAGCTAAATCATGTGTTTTGAATGGATTTGAAGTTATCTCGTTTGCTTCCCAAGCAGTTGAATCTAAATCATGTATATCATAAGTATTTGAAGCTAAAGAACTTGATATGCATGGATTTCAAACTAAGCCTTCTACTTCGCATTGATTTGAAGGTAAATAATGTCTTTTGCATGGATTTAAAGCTAACTCGTTTGTTTCGCCAGCATTTGAAGCTATATCAGTGATATTCGCAAGTATTTGAAGCTAAATGATTCGTTTCGCTGGATTTGAAGCTAAACCTTCTACTTCGCATTGATTTGATTCTAAATCATGTGTTTCGCTTGGATTTGAAGCTAACTCGTTGGTTTTGCATGTAGTTGAATCTAAATCATGTATAAAACAAGTATTTGTAGTTAAACCATTTGTTTCGCATGGATTCGAAGCTAACTCGTTTGTGTCGCTTGCATTTGAAGCTATATCACTTATATTCGCAAGTATTTGAAGCTAAACCATTCGTTTCGCATGGATTCGAAGATCAGCCTTCTACCTCGCATTCATTTGAAGCTAAATCATATGTTTCACATGGATTTGAAGCTGACTCGTTTGTTTCGCCTGCATTTGAAGCTATATCACTTATATTCGCAAGTATTTGAAGCTAATCCATTCGTTTCGCATGGATTTGACGCTAAGCCTTCTGCTTCGCATTGATTTGATACTAAATCATGTGTTCGCATGGATTTGAAGATAACTCGTTTGTTTCGCATGCATTTGAAGCTAAATCATGTATATCACATATAATTGAAGCTAAACCATTTGTTTCGCATGGATTCGAAGATAAGCCTTCTACTTCGCATTGATGTGAAGCTAAATCATATCTATCGCTAGGACTTGAAGCTAACTCGTTTGATTCGCATACTGATGAAGGTAAATCATGTATAACACAAGTATTTGAGCCTGAGCCATTTGTTTCGCATGGTTTCGAAGATCAGCCTCCTAATTCGCGTTTATTTGAAGCTAAATCATGTGTTTCGCATGGATTTGAAGCTAAGTCGTTTCTTTCGCATGCAGTTGAAGCTAAATCATGAATATCACAAGTATATGAAACTAAACCATTTGTTTCGCATGGATTCGAAGCTAAGCCTTCAACTTCGCGTTGACTAGATGCTGAATCATGTTTTTGGCTTGGATTTGAAGCTAACTCGTTTTTTCGCATGCAGTTGAAGCTAAATCATGAATATCACAATTGTTTGAAGCTAACCCGTTTGATTCGCATGGATTTGATTATAAGCCTTCTACTTCGCATTGATTCGAAGCTAAATCATGTGGTTCGCTTGGATTTGAATCTAAATCATGTATATCAAAACTTTTGAAGCTAAACCATTTGTTTCGCATGAATATTAAGCTAAACCATGTGTTTCGCATTGATTTGAAACTAAGCCTTCTACTTCGCATTGATTTGAATCTAAATCATGAGTTTCGCTTGTATTTGAAGCTAAGCCTTCTACTTCACATTGATTTGAATCTAAACCATGTGCTTCGCTTGGATTTGAAGCTAACTCGTTGATTTTGCATGCAGTTGAAGCAAAATCACGCATATCACAAGTATTTGAAGCTAAACCATTTGATTCGCATGGATTCGAAGATCAGCCTTCTACTTCGCATTCATTTGAAGCTAAATCATGTGATGCGTTGAAGCTAAATCATGAATATCACAATTGTTTGAAGCTAACCCGTTTGATTCGCATGGATTTGATTATAAGCCTTCTACTTCGCATTGATTCGAAGCTAAATCATGTGGTTCGCTTGGATTTGAATCTAAATCATGTATATCAAAAGTTTTGAAGCTAAACCATTTGTTTCGCATGAATATTAAGCTAAACCATGTGTTTCGTATTGATTTGAAACTAAGCCTTCTACTTCGCATTGATTTGAATCTAAATCATGAGTTTCGCTTGTATTTGAAGCTAAGCCTTCTACTTCGGATTGATTTGAATCTAAACCATGTGCTTCGCTTGGATTTAAAGCTAACTCGTTTGTTTCGCATGCAGTTATAGCTAAATCATGTATATCACAAGTGTTTGAAGCTAAACCATTTGTTTTGCATGGATTCGAAGATAATCCTTCTACTTCGCATTGATTTGAAGCTAAATCATGTGTTTCGCATGGATTTAAAGCGATCTGGTCTGTTTCGCATGCAGTTGAAGCTAAATCATGTATATCACAGGTCTTTGAAGCTAAACCATTTGTTTCGCATGGATTCGAAGATAACCCTTCTACTTCACATTGATTGGAAGTTAAATCATGTGTTTCGCATGGATTTGAAGCTAACTCGTTTGTGTCGCTTGCATTTGAAGCTATATCACTTATATTCGCAAGTATTTGAAGCTAAACCATTCGTTTCGCATGGATTCGAAGATCAGCCTTCTACTTCGCATTCTTTTGAAGCTAAATCATATGTTTCGAATGGATTCGAAGCTGACTCGTTTGTTTCGCCTGCATTTGAAGCTATATCATGTATATCAGAAGTATTTGAATCTGAACCATTTGATTCCCATGAATAGTACGCTAAACCATTTCTTTCGAATGAATTTGAAGCTAAATCATGTGTTTTGAATGGATTTGAAGCTAACTCGTTTGTTTCGCATGCATTTGAAGCTAAATCATATGTATCGCTAGGACTTGAAGCTAACTCTTTTGTTTCGCATACTGTTGAAGGTAAATCATGTATAACACAAGTATTTGAGCCTGAGCCATTTGTTTCGCATGGATTCGAAGATCAGCCTTCTACTTCGCATTCATTTGAAGCTAAATCATGTTTTTCGCATGGATTTGAAGCTGACTCGTTTGTTTCGCCTGCATTTGAAGCTATATCATGTATATCAGAAGTATTTGAATCTGAACCATTTGATTCCCATGAATAGTACGCTAAATCATGTCTTTCGAATGAATTTGAAGCTAAATCATGTGTTTTGAATGGATTTGAAGCAAACTCGTTTGTTTCGCATGCATTTGAAACTATATCAGTGATATTCGCAAGTATTTGAAGCTAAATCATTCGTTTCGCTGGATTCGAAGCTAAGCCTTCTACTTCGCATTGATTTGAATATAAATCATGTGTTTCGCTTGGATTTGAAGCTAACTCTTTCGTTTTGCATACAGTTGAAGCAAAATCACGCATATCACAAGTATTTGAAGCTAAACCATTTGATTCGCATGGATTCGAAGATCAGCCATCTACTTCGCATTGATTTGAAGCTAAATCATGAGTTTCGCATGGATTTGAAGCTAAATCATGTGTTTTGAATGGATTTGAAGTTATCTCGTTTGCTTCCCAAGCAGTTGAATCTAAATCATGTATATCATAAGTATTTGAAGCTAAAGAACTTGATATGCATGGATTTCAAACTAAGCCTTCTACTTCGCATTGATTTGAAGGTAAATAATGTCTTTTGCATGGATTTAAAGCTAACTCGTTTGTTTCGCCAGCATTTGAAGCTATATCAGTGATATTCGCAAGTATTTGAAGCTAAATGATTCGTTTCGCTGGATTTGAAGCTAAACCTTCTACTTCGCATTGATTTGATTCTAAATCATGTGTTTCGCTTGGATTTGAAGCTAACTCGTTGGTTTTGCATGAAGTTGAATCTAAATCATGTATAAAACAAGTATTTGTAGTTAAACCATTTGTTTCGCATGGATTCGAAGCTAACTCGTTTGTGTCGCTTGCATTTGAAGCTATATCACTTATATTCGCAAGTATTTGAAGCTAAACCATTCGTTTCGCATGGATTCGAAGATCAGCCTTCTACCTCGCATTCATTTGAAGCTAAATCATATGTTTCACATGGATTTGAAGCTGACTCGTTTGTTTCGCCTGCATTTGAAGCTATATCACTTATATTCGCAAGTATTTGAAGCTAATCCATTCGTTTCGCATGGATTTGACGCTAAGCCTTCTGCTTCGCATTGATTTGATACTAAATCATGTGTTCGCATGGATTTGAAGATAACTCGTTTGTTTCGCATGCATTTGAAGCTAAATCATGTATATCACATATAATTGAAGCTAAACCATTTGTTTCGCATGGATTCGAAGATAAGCCTTCTACTTCGCATTGATGTGAAGCTAAATCATATCTATCGCTAGGACTTGAAGCTAACTCGTTTGATTCGCATACTGATGAAGGTAAATCATGTATAACACAAGTATTTGAGCCTGAGCCATTTGTTTCGCATGGTTTCGAAGATCAGCCTCCTAATTCGCGTTTATTTGAAGCTAAATCATGTGTTTCGCATGGATTTGAAGCTAAGTCGTTTCTTTCGCATGCAGTTGAAGCTAAATCATGAATATCACAAGTATATGAAACTAAACCATTTGTTTCGCATGGATTCGAAGCTAAGCCTTCAACTTCGCGTTGACTAGATGCTGAATCATGTTTTTGGCTTGGATTTGAAGCTAACTCGTTTTTTCGCATGCAGTTGAAGCTAAATCATGAATATCACAATTGTTTGAAGCTAACCCGTTTGATTCGCATGGATTTGATTATAAGCCTTCTACTTCGCATTGATTCGAAGCTAAATCATGTGGTTCGCTTGGATTTGAATCTAAATCATGTATATCAAAAGTTTTGAAGCTAAACCATTTGTTTCGCATGAATATTAAGCTAAACCATGTGTTTCGCATTGATTTGAAACTAAGCCTTCTACTTCGCATTGATTTGAATCTAAATCATGAGTTTCGCTTGTATTTGAAGCTAAGCCTTCTACTTCGCATTGATTTGAATCTAAACCATGTGCTTCGCTTGGATTTGAAGCTAACTCGTTGATTTTGCATGCAGTTGAAGCAAAATCACGCATATCACAAGTATTTGAAGCTAAACCATTTGATTCGCATGGATTCGAAGATCAGCCTTCTACTTCGCATTCATTTGAAGCTAAATCATGAGTTTCGCATGGATTTGAAGCTAAACCATGTGTTTTGAATGGATTTGAAGTTAACTCGTTTGCTTCCCAAGCAGTTGAAGCTAAATCATGTATATCATAAGTATTTGAAGCTAAAGAACTTGATACGCATGGATTTCAAACTAAGCCTTCTACTTCGCATTGATTTGAAGGTAAATCATGTCTTGCATGGATTTAAAGCTAACTCGTTTGTTTCGCCTGCATTTGAAGCTATATCAGTGATATTCGCAAGTATTTGAAGCTAAATCATTCGTTTCGCTGGATTTGAAGCTAAGCCTTCTACTTCGCATTGATTTGATTCTAAATCATGTGTTTCGCTTGGATTTGAAGCTAACTCGTTGGTGTTGCATGAATTTGAATCTAAATCATGTATATCACAAGTATTTGAAGCTAAACCATTTGTTTGGCATGGATTTGAAGCTAAACCTTCTACTTCGCATTGATTTGAAGCTAAGAATTCTACTTCGCATTTATTTGAAGCTAAGCCTTCTACTTCGCATTGATTTGAAGCTAAATAATTTGTTTCGCTTGGAATTGAAGCTAACACTTTTGTTTCGCCTGCATTTCAAGCTATATCACTTATATTCACAAGTATGTGAAGCTAAATGATTCGTTTCGCATGGACTTGAAGCTAACTCGATTGTTTCGCATGCAGTTGAAGCTAAATCATGTATAAAACCAGTATTTGAAGCTAAATCATATGTTTCGCATGGATTTGAAGCTGACTCGTTTGTTTCTCCTGCATTTGAAGCTATATCATTTATATCAGAAGTATTTGAATCTGAACCATTTGATTCCCATGAATAGTACGCTAAACCGTGTCTTTCGAATGAATTTGAAGCTAAATCATGTTTTTGAATGGATTTGAAGCTAACTCGTTTGTTTCGCATGCATTTGAAGCTAAATCATGTATATCACATATAATTGAAGCTAAACCATTTGTTTCGCATGGATTCGAAGATAAGCCTACTACTTCGCATTGATTTGAAGCTAAATCATATGTATCGCTAGGACTTGAAGCTAACTCGTTTGTTTCGCATACTGTTGAAGGTAAATCATGTATAACACAAGTATTTGAGCCTGAGCCATTTGTTTCGCATGGATTCGAAGATCAGCCTGCTAATTCGCGTTTATTTGAAGCTAAATCATGTGTTTCGCATGGATTTGAAGCTAAGTCGTTTGTTTCGCATGCAGTTGAAGCTAAATCACGTATATCATAAGTATTTGAAGCTAAAGAACTTGATACGTATGGATTTCAAACTAAGCCTTCTACTTCGCATTGATTTGAAGGTAAATAATGTCTTTTGCATGGATTTAAAGCTATCTCGTTTGTTTCGCCAGCATTTGAAGCTATATCAGTGATATTCGCAAGTATTTGAAGCTAAATGATTCGTTTCGCTGGATTTGAAGCTAAGCCTTCTACTTCGCATTGATTTGATTCTAAATCATGTGTTTCGCTTGGATTTGAAGCTAACTCGTTGGTTTTGCATGAAGTTGAATCTAAATCATGTATATCACAAGTATTTGAAGCTGAACCGTTTGTTTCACATACATTTGAAGCTAAGCCTTCTACTTCACATTGATTGGAAGTTAAATCATGTGTTTCGCATGGATTTGAAGCTAACTCGTTTGTGTCGCTTGCATTTGAAGCTATATCACTTATATTCGCAAGTATTTGAAGCTAAACCATTCGTTTCGCATGGATTCGAAGATCAGCCATCTACTTCGCATTCATTTGAAGCTAAATCATATGTTTCGCATGGATTTGAAGCTGACTCGTTTGTTTCGCCTGCATTTGAAGCTTTATCATTTATATCAGAAGTATTTGAATCTGAACCATTTGATTCCCATGAATAGTACGCTAAACCATGTCTTTTGAATGAATTTGAAGCTAAATCATGTATTTGAATGTATTTGAAGCAAACTCGTTTGGTTCGCATGCATTTGAAGCTAAATCATGTATATCACATATAATTGAAGCTAAACCATTTGTTTCGCATGGATTCGAAGATAAGCCTTCTACTTCGCATTGATTTGAAGCTAAATCATATCTATCGCTAGGACTTGAAGCTAACTCGTTTGTTTCGCATACTGTTGAAGGTAAATCATGTATAACACAAGTATTTGAGCCTGAGCCATTTGTTTCGCATGGATTCGAATATCAGCCTCCTAATTCGCGTTTATTTGGAGCTAAATCATGTGTTTCGCATGGATTTGAAGCTAAGTCGTTTGTTTCGCATGCAGTTGAAGCTAAATCATGTATATCATAAGTATTTGAAGATAAAGAACATTATTCGCATGGATTTCAAACTAGCCTGCTACTTCGCATTGATTTGAAGGTAAATCATGTCTTTTGCATGGATTTAAAGCTAACTCGTTTGTTTCACCTGCATTTGAAGCTATATCAGTGATATTCGCAAGTATTTGAAGCTAAATCACTCGTTTCGCTGGATTTGAAGATAAGCCTTCTTCTTCGCATTGATTTGAATCTAAGTCATGTGTTTCGCTTGGATTTGAAGCTAACTCGTTCGTTTTGCATACAGTTGAAGCAAAATCACGCATATCACAAGTATTTGAAGCTAAACCATTTGATTCGCATGGATTCGAAGATCAGCCTTCTACTTCGCATTCATTTGAAGCTAAATCATGAGTTTCGCATGGATTTGAAGCTAAACCATGTGTTTTGAATGGATTTGAAGTTAACTCGTTTGCTTCCCAAGCAGTTGAAGCTAAATCATGTATATCATAAGTATTTGAAGCTAAAGAACTTGATACGCATGGATTTCAAACTAAGCCTTCTACTTCGCATTGATTTGAAGCTAAATCATGGGTTTCGCTTAGATTTCAAACTAACTCGTTTGTTTCGAATGCAGTGGAATCTAAATCATGTATATCACAAGTATCTGAAGCTGAACCACTTGTTTCGCATGGATTTGAAGATAAGCCTTCTACTTCGCATTTATTTGAAGCTAAATCATGTGTTTCGCTTGGATTTGAAACTAACTAGTTTGTTTCGCAATGCAGTTGAAGCTAAATCATGTATATCACAAGTATTAGAAGCTAAACCATTTAATTCGCTTGGATTTGAAGCTAAGCCTTCTACTTCGCATTGATTTGAAGCTAAATCATGTGTTTCGCATGGATTTGAAGCTAACTCGTTAGTTTTGCATGCTGTTGAAGCTAAATTATGTATCAAACAAGTATTTGAAGCTAAACCATTTGTTTCGTATGTATTCGAAGATCAGCCATCTACCTCGTATTGATTTGAAGCTAAATCATGTGTTTCGCATGTAGTTGAAGCTAACTCGTTTGTTTCGCATTCTGTTGAAGCTAAATCATGTATATCACAAGAATTTGAAGCTAAACCAATTGTTTCGCATGGATTTGAATATCAGCCTTCTACCTCGCATTGATTTGAAGCTAAATCATGTGTTTCGCATGTAGTTGAAGCTAACTCGTTTGTTTCGCATTCTGTTGAAGCTAAATCATGTATATCACAAATATTTGAAGCTAAACCATTTGTTTCGCAAGGATTCGAAGATCAGCCTTCTACTTCGAATTGATAAGAGGCTAAATCATGTGTTTCGCTTGGACTTGAAGCTAACTCGTTGGTTTTGCATGAAGTTGAATCTAAATCATGTATATCACAAGTATTTGAAGCTGAACCATTTGTTTCACATAGATTTGAAGCTAAGTCTTCTACTTCACATTGATTGGAAGTTGAATCATGTGATTTGCATGGATTCGAAGCTAACTCGTTTGTTTCGCCTGCATTTGAAGCTATAGCAGTGATATTCGCAAGTATTTGAATCTAAATCATTCGTTTCGCTGGATTTGAAGCTAAGCCTTCTACTTCGCATTGATTTGAAGCTAAATCATGTGTTTCGCATAGATTTGAAGCTTACTCGTTTGTTTCGCATGCAGTTGAATATAAATCTTGTATACCACATGTATTTGAAGCTAAACCATTTTATTCGCATGGATTTAAAGCTGAGCCTTCTTCTTCGCATTGACTTGAAGCTAAATCGTGTGTTTCGTTTGGATTTGAAGCTAACTCGTTTGTTTCGCATGCAGTTGAAGCTAAGTAATGTGTAAAACAAGTATTTGATGCTAAACTATTCGTTTCGCATGGATTTGATACTAAGCATTCTACTTCGCATTGATTTGATGCTGAATTATGTGATTCGCTTTCATTTGAAGCTAACACGTTTGTTTCGCATCCAGTTGAAGCTAAATCATGTATATCACAAGTATTCCAAGCTAAACCATTTGTTTCGCATGGATTCGAAGATCAGCCATTTACCTCGTATTGATTTGAAGCTAAATCATGTGTTTCGCATGGATTTGAAGCTAACTCGTTTGTATCGCATGCAGTTGAAGCTAAATCATGTATATCATACGTATTTGAATCTGAACCATTGGATTCCCATGAATGGTACGCTGAACCATGACTTTCGAATGAATTTGAAGCTAAATCATGTGTTTTGAATGGATTTGAAGCTAACACGTTTGTTTCGAATGCATTTGAAGCTAAATCATGTATATTACATATAATTGAAGGTAAACCATTTGTTTCGCATGGATTCGATGATAAGCCTACTACTTCGCATTGATTTGAAGCTAAATCATGTCTATCGCTAGGATTTGAAGCTAACTCGTTTGATTCGCATACTGTTGAAGCTAAATCATGTATAACACAAGTATTTGAGCCTGAGCCATTTGTTTCGCATGGATTCGAAGATCAGCCTCCTAATTTGCGTTTATTTAAAGATAAATCATGTGTTTCGCATGGACTTGAAGCTAAGTCGTTCGTTTCGCATGCAGTTGAAGCTAAATTATGTATATCATAAGTATTTGAAGCTAAAGAACTTTATTCGCATGGATTTCAAACTAAGCCTTCTACTTCGCATTGATTTGAAGGTAAATCATGTCTTTTGCATGGATTTAAAGCTAACTCGTTTGTTTTACCTGCATTTGAAGCTATATCAGTGATATTCGCAAGTATTTGAAGCTAAACCGTTTGATTGGCATGGATTTGAAGCTAAGCCTTGTACTTCGCATTGATTTGATTCTAAACCATATGTTTGGCTTGGATTTGAATCTAACTCGATTGTTTCGCATGCATTTGAATCTAAATCATGTATATCACAAGTATTTGAAGCTAAACCATTTGATTCGCATGGATTTCAAAATAAGCCTTCTACTTCGCATTGACTTGAAGCTAAATCATGTGTATCGCTTGGATTTCAAGCTAACTAGTTTGTTTCTCATGCAATTGAAGCTAAATCATATATCAAACAAGTATTTGAAGCTAAACCATTTGTTTCGCAAAGAATATTAAGCTAAACCTCGTGTTTCGAATGAATTTGATGCTAAATCATGTATTACGCATGTATTTGAAGCTAACTCGTTTTTTTCGCCTGCATTTGATGTTAAATCATGTATATCACAGGTATTTGAAGCTACACCATTTATTTCGCATGGAATTCGAAGATAAGCCTTCTACTTCGCATTGATTTGAAGCTAAATCATGTATTGCGCATGGAGTTGAAGCTAACTCGTTTGTTGCACATGCTGTTGAATCTAAATCATGTATATCGCAAGAATCTGAAGCTAAACCATTTGAATCCCATGGATTTGTAGATAAGCTTTCTACTTCGCATTGATTTGAAGCTAAATCATGTGTTTCGCATGGATTTGAAGCTAACTCGTTAGTTTTGCATGCTGTTGAAGCTAAATTATGTATCAAACGAGTATTTGAAGCTAAACCATTCGTTTCGCATGGATTCGAAGATAAGCCTTCTACTTCGCATTGATTTGAAGCTAAATCATGTGTTTCGCTTGGACTTGAAGCTAACTCGTTGGTTTTGCATGAAGTTGAATCTAAATCATGTATATCACAAGTATTTGAAGCTGAACCATTTGTTTCACATAGATTTGAAGCTAAGTCTTCTACTTCACATTGATTCGAAGTTGAATCATGTGTTTTGCATGGATTCGAAGCTAACTCGTTTATTTCGCCTGCAGTTGAATATAAATCTTGTATACCACATGTATTTGAAGCTAAACCATTTTATTCGCATGGATTTAAAGCTGAGCCTTCTACTTCGCATTGATTTGAAGCTAAATCATGTGATTCGCATTGATTTGAATCTCATTCATGTGTTTCGCATGGATTTGAATCTAAGCTTGCTACTTCGCATTGATTTGAAGCTAAATCATGTGTTTCGCTTGGATTTGAAGATAACTCGTTTGTTTCGCATGCAGTTGCAACTCAGTCACGTGTATCACAAGTATTTGAAGCTAAACCATTTGTTTCGCATGGATTCGAAGATAAACCTTCTACTTCGCATTGATTTGAAGCTAAATCATGTGTATCGCATGGATTTGAAGCTTACTCGTTTGTTTCGCATGCAGTTGAATCTAAATCATGAATACGGCAAGTATTTGAAGCTAAACTATTCGTTTCGTATGGATTTGATACTAAGCATTCTACTTCGCATTGATTTTAAGCTATATCATGTGTTTCGTATTGATTTGAAGCTAACTCGTTTGTTTCGCCTGCATGTGAAGCTAAATCATGTATATCACAAGTATTTGAAGCTAAACCATTTGTTTCGCAATGGATTCGAAGATCAGCCTTCCACTTCGCATTGATTTGAAGCTAAATCATGAGTTTCGCATGGATTTGAAGCTAAATCATGTGTTTTGAATGGATGCGAAGTTAACTCGTTTGCTTCTCAAGCAGTTGAATCTAAATCATGTATATCGTAAGTATTTGAAGCTAAAGAACTTGATTCGCATGGATTTCATACCAAGCCTTCTGCTTCGCATTGATTTGAAGGTAAATCATGACTTTTGCATGGATATAAAGCTAACTCGTTTGTTTCGCCTGCATTTGAAGCTATATCAGTGATATACGCAAGTATTTTAAGCTAAATCATCCGTTTCGCTGGATTTGAAGCTAAGCCTTCTACTTCGCATTGATTTGATTCTAAATCATGTGTTTCGCTTGGATTTGAAGCTAACATGTTTGTTTCGCATGCAGTTGAAGCCAAATAATGTATATCACAAGTATTTGAAGATAAACCGTTTGATTCGCATCGATTTGAAGCTAACTCGTTTGTTTCGCCTGCATTTGAAGCTAAATCATGTATATCATAAGTATTTGAAGCTAAACCATTTGTTTCGCATGGATTCGAAGATCAGCCATCTACCTCGTATTGATTTGAAGCTAAATCATGTGTTTCGCATGCAGTTGAAGCTAACTCGTTTGTTTGGCGTGCTGTTGAAGCTAAATCATGTATATCACAAGTATTTGAAGCTAAACCATTTGTTTCGCAAGGATTCGAAGATCAGCCTTCTACTTCGCATTGATAAGAAGCTAAATCATGTGTTTCGCAATGGATTTCAAGCTAACTCGTTTGTTTCGCATGCATTTGAAACTAAATCATGCACATCACAAGTATTTGAAGCTGAACCACTTGTTTGGCATGGATTTGAAGATAAGCCTTCTACTTCGCATTGATTTGAAGCTACATCATGTGTTTCGCTTGGATTTGAAGCTAACTCGTTGGTTTTGCATGCAGTTGAAGCAAAACCACGCATATCACAAGTATTTGAAGCTAAACCATTTGATTCGCTCGGATTCGAAGATCAGTCTTCTACATCGTATTGATTTGAAGCTAAATCATGAGTTCCGCATGGATTTGAAGCTAAATCATGTGTTTTGAATGGATTTGAAGTTAACTCGTTTGCTTCCCAAGCAGTTGAAGCTAAATCATGTATATCATAAGTATTTGATGCTAAAGAACTTGATTCGCATGGATTTCAAACTAAGCCTCCTACTTCGCATTGATTTGAAGGTAAATCATGAGTTTCGCATCGATTTGAAGCTGACTCGTTTGTTTCGCCTGCATTTGAAGCTATATCATGTATATCACAAGTATTTGAATCTGAACCATTTGATTACCATGAATAGTACGCTAAACCATGTTTTTCGAATGAATTTGAAGCTAAATCATGTGTTTTGAATGGATTTGAAGCTAACTCGTTTGTTTCGCATGCATTTGAAGCTAAATCATGTATATCACATATAATTGAAGCTAAACCATTTGTTTCGCATGGATTCGAAGATAAGCCTTCTACTTCGCATTGATTTGAAGCTAAATCATGTCTATCGCTAGGATTTGAAGCTAACTCGTTTGTTTCGCATACTGTTGAAGCTAAATCATGTATAACACAAGTATTTGAGCCTGAGTCATTTGTTTCGCATGGATTCGAAGATCAGCCTCCTAATTCGCGTTTATTTGAAGCTAAATCATGTGTTTCGCATGGATTTGAAGCTAACTCGTTAGTTTTCATGCTGTTGAAGCTAAATCATGTATATCACAAGTATTTGAAGCTAAACCATTTGTTTCGCAAAGATTCGAATATCAGCCTTCTACTTCGCATTGATAAGAAACTAAATCATGTGTTTCGCTTGGATTTGAAACTAACTAGTTTGTTTCGCAATGCAGTTGAAGCTAAATCATGTATATCACAGTTATTTGAAGCTAAACCAGTTGATTCGCATGGATTTCAAAATTAGCCTTCTACTTCGCATTGATTTGAAGCTAAATCATGTGTTTCGCTTGGATTTCAAGCTAACTCGTTTGTTTCGCATGCAATTGAAGTTAGATCATGTATCAAACAAGTATTTGAAGCTAAACCATTTGATTCGCATGGATTTGATGCTATGCCACCTACTTCGCTTTTATTTGAATCTGAATCATGTGTTTCTCTTGTTTTTGAAGCTAACACGTTCGTTTCACATGCAGTTGAAGCTAAATCATGTATATCAAAAGGATTTGAAGCTGATCCATTTGTTTTGCACGAATATCACGCTAAACCATGTGTTTGTAATGAATATGAAGATAATCATGTGTTTGCATAGACTTGAAGCTAACTCGTTTGTTACGCATGCAGTTGAAGCTAAATCATGTATATCACAATTATTTGAAGCTAAACCATTTGATTCTAATAGATTTGAAGATAAGCCTTCTACTTCGCATTGATTTGAAGCTAAATCATGTGTTTCGCATGGATTTGAAGCTAACTCGTTAGTTTTGCATGCTGTTGAATCTAAATCATGTATACAACAAGTATTTCAAGCTAAACCATTTGTTTCGCATGGATTTGAAGATAAGCCTTCTACTTCGCATTGATTTGAAGCTACATCATGTGTTTGGCTTGGATTTGAGACTAACTAGTTTGTTTCGCAATGCAGTTGAAGCTAAATCATGCACATCACAAGTATTTGAAGCTGAACCATTTGTTTGGCAAAGAATATTAAGCTAAACCACGTGTTTCGAATGAATTTGATGCTAAATCATGTATTACGCATGTATTTGAAACTAACTCGTTTTCTTCGCCTGCATTTGATGTTAAATCATGTATATCATAGGTATTTGAAGCTACACCGTTTGTTTGGCATGGAATTCGAAGATAAGCCTTCTACTTCGCATTGATTTGAAGCTAAATCATGTGTTTGGCTTGGATTTGAAGCTAACTCGTTTGTTTCGCATGCAGTTGAAGCTAAATCATGTATATCACAAGTATTTGAAGCTGAACCACTTGTTTCGCATGCATTTGAAGATAAGCCTTCTACTTCGCATTGATTTGAAGCTACATCATGTGTTTCGCTTGGATTTGAGACTAACAAGTTTGTTTCGCAATGCAGTTGAAGCTAACTCATATATATCACAATTATTTGAAGCTAAACCATTTGATTCGCATGGATTTCAAAATAAGCCTTCTACTTCGCATTGATTTGAAGCTAGATCATGTGTTTCGCTTGGATTTCAAGCTAACTCGTTTGTTTCACATGCAATTGAAGCTGAATGATGTATCAAACAAGTATTTGAAGCTAAACCATTTGTTTCGCAAGGATTCGAAGATCAGCCTTCTACTTCGAATTGATAAGAGGCTAAATCATGTGTTTCGCTTGGACTTGAAGCTAACTCGTTGGTTTTGCATGAAGTTGAATCTAAATCATGTATATCACAAGTATTTGAAGCTGAACCATTTGTTTCACATAGATTTGAAGCTAAGTCTTCTACTTCACATTGATTGGAAGTTGAATCATGTGATTTGCATGGATTCGAAGCTAACTCGTTTGTTTCGCCTGCATTTGAAGCTATAGCAGTGATATTCGCAAGTATTTGAATCTAAATCATTCGTTTCGCTGGATTTGAAGCTAAGCCTTCTACTTCGCATTGATTTGAAGCTAAATCATGTGTTTCGCATAGATTTGAAGCTTACTCGTTTGTTTCGCATGCAGTTGAATATAAATCTTGTATACCACATGTATTTGAAGCTAAACCATTTTATTCGCATGGATTTAAAGCTGAGCCTTCTTCTTCGCATTGATTTGAAGCTAAATCGTGTGTTTCGTTTGGATTTGAAGCTAACTCGTTTGTTTCGCATGCAGTTGAAGCTAAGTAATGTGTAAAACAAGTATTTGATGCTAAACTATTCGTTTCGCATGGATTTGATACTAAGCATTCTACTTCGCATTGATTTGATGCTGAATTATGTGATTCGCTTTCATTTGAAGCTAACACGTTTGTTTCGCATCCAGTTGAAGCTAAATCATGTATATCACAAGTATTCCAAGCTAAACCATTTGTTTCGCATGGATTCGAAGATCAGCCATTTACCTCGTATTGATTTGAAGCTAAATCATGTGTTTCGCATGGATTTGAAGCTAACTCGTTTGTATCGCATGCAGTTGAAGCTAAATCATGTATATCATACGTATTTGAATCTGAACCATTGGATTCCCATGAATGGTACGCTAAACCATGACTTTCGAATGAATTTGAAGCTAAATCATGTGTTTTGAATGGATTTGAAGCTAACACGTTTGTTTCGAATGCATTTGAAGCTAAATCATGTATATTACATATAATTGAAGGTAAACCATTTGTTTCGCATGGATTCGATGATAAGCCTACTACTTCGCATTGATTTGAAGCTAAATCATGTCTATCGCTAGGATTTGAAGCTAACTCGTTTGATTCGCATACTGTTGAAGCTAAATCATGTATAACACAAGTATTTGAGCCTGAGCCATTTGTTTCGCATGGATTCGAAGATCAGCCTCCTAATTTGCGTTTATTTAAAGATAAATCATGTGTTTCGCATGGACTTGAAGCTAAGTCGTTCGTTTCGCATGCAGTTGAAGCTAAATTATGTATATCATAAGTATTTGAAGCTAAAGAACTTTATTCGCATGGATTTCAAACTAAGCCTTCTACTTCGCATTGATTTGAAGGTAAATCATGTCTTTTGCATGGATTTAAAGCTAACTCGTTTGTTTTACCTGCATTTGAAGCTATATCAGTGATATTCGCAAGTATTTGAAGCTAAACCGTTTGATTGGCATGGATTTGAAGCTAAGCCTTGTACTTCGCATTGATTTGATTCTAAACCATATGTTTGGCTTGGATTTGAATCTAACTCGATTGTTTCGCATGCATTTGAATCTAAATCATGTATATCACAAGTATTTGAAGCTAAACCATTTGATTCGCATGGATTTCAAAATAAGCCTTCTACTTCGCATTGACTTGAAGCTAAATCATGTGTATCGCTTGGATTTCAAGCTAACTAGTTTGTTTCTCATGCAATTGAAGCTAAATCATATATCAAACAAGTATTTGAAGCTAAACCATTTGTTTCGCAAAGAATATTAAGCTAAACCTCGTGTTTCGAATGAATTTGATGCTAAATCATGTATTACGCATGTATTTGAAGCTAACTCGTTCTTTTCGCCTGCATTTGATGTTAAATCATGTATATCACAGGTATTTGAAGCTACACCATTTATTTCGCATGGAATTCGAAGATAAGCCTTCTACTTCGCATTGATTTGAAGCTAAATCATGTATTGCGCATGGAGTTGAAGCTAACTCGTTTGTTGCACATGCTGTTGAATCTAAATCATGTATATCGCAAGAATCTGAAGCTAAACCATTTGATTCCCATGGATTTGTAGATAAGCTTTCTACTTCGCATTGATTTGAAGCTAAATCATGTGTTTCGCATGGATTTGAAGCTAACTCGTTAGTTTTGCATGCTGTTGAAGCTAAATTATGTATCAAACGAGTATTTGAAGCTAAACCATTCGTTTCGCATGGATTCGAAGATAAGCCTTCTACTTCGCATTGATTTGAAGCTAAATCATGTGTTTCGCTTGGACTTGAAGCTAACTCGTTGGTTTTGCATGAAGTTGAATCTAAATCATGTATATCACAAGTATTTGAAGCTGAACCATTTGTTTCACATAGATTTGAAGCTAAGTCTTCTACTTCACATTGATTCGAAGTTGAATCATGTGTTTTGCATGGATTCGAAGCTAACTCGTTTATTTCGCCTGCAGTTGAATATAAATCTTGTATACCACATGTATTTGAAGCTAAACCATTTTATTCGCATGGATTTAAAGCTGAGCCTTCTACTTCGCATTGATTTGAAGCTAAATCATGTGATTCGCATTGATTTGAATCTCATTCATGTGTTTCGCATGGATTTGAATCTAAGCTTGCTACTTCGCATTGATTTGAAGCTAAATCATGTGTTTCGCTTGGATTTGAAGATAACTCGTTTGTTTCGCATGCAGTTGCAACTCAGTCACGTGTATCACAAGTATTTGAAGCTAAACCATTTGTTTCGCATGGATTCGAAGATAAACCTTCTACTTCGCATTGATTTGAAGCTAAATCATGTGTATCGCATGGATTTGAAGCTTACTCGTTTGTTTCGCATGCAGTTGAATCTAAATCATGAATACGGCAAGTATTTGAAGCTAAACTATTCGTTTCGTATGGATTTGATACTAAGCATTCTACTTCGCATTGATTTTAAGCTATATCATGTGTTTCGTATTGATTTGAAGCTAACTCGTTTGTTTCGCCTGCATGTGAAGCTAAATCATGTATATCACAAGTATTTGAAGCTAAACCATTTGTTTCGCAATGGATTCGAAGATCAGCCTTCCACTTCGCATTGATTTGAAGCTAAATCATGAGTTTCGCATGGATTTGAAGCTAAATCATGTGTTTTGAATGGATGCGAAGTTAACTCGTTTGCTTCTCAAGCAGTTGAATCTAAATCATGTATATCGTAAGTATTTGAAGCTAAAGAACTTGATTCGCATGGATTTCATACCAAGCCTTCTGCTTCGCATTGATTTGAAGGTAAATCATGACTTTTGCATGGATATAAAGCTAACTCGTTTGTTTCGCCTGCATTTGAAGCTATATCAGTGATATACGCAAGTATTTTAAGCTAAATCATCCGTTTCGCTGGATTTGAAGCTAAGCCTTCTACTTCGCATTGATTTGATTCTAAATCATGTGTTTCGCTTGGATTTGAAGCTAACATGTTTGTTTCGCATGCAGTTGAAGCCAAATAATGTATATCACAAGTATTTGAAGATAAACCGTTTGATTCGCATCGATTTGAAGCTAACTCGTTTGTTTCGCCTGCATTTGAAGCTAAATCATGTATATCATAAGTATTTGAAGCTAAACCATTTGTTTCGCATGGATTCGAAGATCAGCCATCTACCTCGTATTGATTTGAAGCTAAATCATGTGTTTCGCATGCAGTTGAAGCTAACTCGTTTGTTTGGCGTGCTGTTGAAGCTAAATCATGTATATCACAAGTATTTGAAGCTAAACCATTTGTTTCGCAAGGATTCGAAGATCAGCCTTCTACTTCGCATTGATAAGAAGCTAAATCATGTGTTTCGCAATGGATTTCAAGCTAACTCGTTTGTTTCGCATGCATTTGAAACTAAATCATGCACATCACAAGTATTTGAAGCTGAACCACTTGTTTGGCATGGATTTGAAGATAAGCCTTCTACTTCGCATTGATTTGAAGCTACATCATGTGTTTCGCTTGGATTTGAAGCTAACTCGTTGGTTTTGCATGCAGTTGAAGCAAAATCACGCATATCACAAGTATTTGAAGCTAAACCATTTGATTCGCTCGGATTCGAAGATCAGTCTTCTACATCGTATTGATTTGAAGCTAAATCATGAGTTCCGCATGGATTTGAAGCTAAATCATGTGTTTTGAATGGATTTGAAGTTAACTCGTTTGCTTCCCAAGCAGTTGAAGCTAAATCATGTATATCATAAGTATTTGATGCTAAAGAACTTGATTCGCATGGATTTCAAACTAAGCCTCCTACTTCGCATTGATTTGAAGGTAAATCATGAGTTTCGCATCGATTTGAAGCTGACTCGTTTGTTTCGCCTGCATTTGAAGCTATATCATGTATATCACAAGTATTTGAATCTGAACCATTTGATTACCATGAATAGTACGCTAAACCATGTTTTTCGAATGAATTTGAAGCTAAATCATGTGTTTTGAATGGATTTGAAGCTAACTCGTTTGTTTCGCATGCATTTGAAGCTAAATCATGTATATCACATATAATTGAAGCTAAACCATTTGTTTCGAATGGATTCGAAGATAAGCCTTCTACTTCGCATTGATTTGAAGCTAAATCATGTCTATCGCTAGGATTTGAAGCTAACTCGTTTGTTTCGCATACTGTTGAAGCTATATCATGTATAACACAAGTATTTGAGCCTGAGTCATTTGTTTCGCATGGATTCGAAGATCAGCCTCCTAATTCGCGTTTATTTGAAGCTAAATCATGTGTTTCGCATGGATTTGAAGCTAACTCGTTAGTTTTCATGCTGTTGAAGCTAAATCATGTATATCACAAGTATTTGAAGCTAAACCATTTGTTTCGCAAAGATTCGAATATCAGCCTTCTACTTCGCATTGATAAGAAACTAAATCATGTGTTTCGCTTGGATTTGAAACTAACTAGTTTGTTTCGCAATGCAGTTGAAGCTAAATCATGTATATCACAGTTATTTGAAGCTAAACCAGTTGATTCGCATGGATTTCAAAATAAGCCTTCTACTTCGCATTGATTTGAAGCTAAATCATGTGTTTCGCTTGGATTTCAAGCTAACTCGTTTGTTTCGCATGCAATTGAAGTTAGATCATGTATCAAACAAGTATTTGAAGCTAAACCATTTGATTCGCATGGATTTGATGCTATGCCACCTACTTCGCTTTTATTTGAATCTGAATCATGTGTTTCTCTTGTTTTTGAAGCTAACACGTTCGTTTCACATGCAGTTGAAGCTAAATCATGTATATCAAAAGGATTTGAAGCTGATCCATTTGTTTTGCACGAATATCACGCTAAACCATGTGTTTGTAATGAATATGAAGATAATCATGTGTTTGCATAGACTTGAAGCTAACTCGTTTGTTACGCATGCAGTTGAAGCTAAATCATGTATATCACAATTATTTGAAGCAAAACCATTTGATTCAAATAGATTTGAAGATAAGCCTTCTACTTCGCATTGATTTGAAGCTAAATCATGTGTTTCGCATGGATTTGAAGCTAACTCGTTAGTTTTGCATGCTGTTGAATCTAAATCATGTATACAACAAGTATTTCAAGCTAAACCATTTGTTTCGCATGGATTTGAAGATAAGCCTTCTACTTCGCATTGATTTGAAGCTACATCATGTGTTTGGCTTGGATTTGAGACTAACTAGTTTGTTTCGCAATGCAGTTGAAGCTAAATCATGCACATCACAAGTATTTGAAGCTGAACCATTTGTTTGGCAAAGAATATTAAGCTAAACCACGTGTTTCGAATGAATTTGATGCTAAATCATGTATTACGCATGTATTTGAAACTAACTCGTTTTCTTCGCCTGCATTTGATGTTAAATCATGTATATCATAGGTATTTGAAGCTACACCGTTTGTTTGGCATGGAATTCGAAGATAAGCCTTCTACTTCGCATTGATTTGAAGCTAAATCATGTGTTTGGCTTGGATTTGAAGCTAACTCGTTTGTTTCGCATGCAGTTGAAGCTAAATCATGTATATCACAAGTATTTGAAGCTGAACCACTTGTTTCGCATGCATTTGAAGATAAGCCTTCTACTTCGCATTGATTTGAAGCTACATCATGTGTTTCGCTTGGATTTGAGACTAACAAGTTTGTTTCGCAATGCAGTTGAAGCTAACTCATATATATCACAATTATTTGAAGCTAAACCATTTGATTCGCATGGATTTCAAAATAAGCCTTCTACTTCGCATTGATTTGAAGCTAGATCATGTGTTTCGCTTGGATTTCAAGCTAACTCGTTTGTTTCACATGCAATTGAAGCTGAATGATGTATCAAACAAGTATTTGAAGCTAAACCATTTGTTTCGCATGGATTCGAAGATCAGCCATCTACCTCGTATTGATTTGAAGCTAAATCATGTGTTTCGCATGCAGTTGAAGCTAACTCGTTTGTTTGGCATGCTGTTGAAGCTAAATCATGTATATCACAAGTATTTGAAGCTAAACCATTTGTTTCGCAAGGAATCGAAGATCAGCCTTCTACTTCGCATTGATAAGAAGCTAAATCATGTGTTTCGCTTGGATTTGAAGCTAACTCGTTGGTTTTGCATGCAGTTGAAGCAAAATCACGCATATCACAAGTATTTGAAGCTAAACCATTTGATTCGCTCGGATTCGAAGATCTGTCTTCTACATCGTATTGATTTGAAGCTAAATCATGAGTTTCGCATGGATTTGAAGCTAAATCATGTGTTTTGAATGGATTTGAAGTTAACTCGTTTGCTTCCCAAGCAGTTGAAGCTAAATCATGTATATCATAAGTATTTGATGCTAAAGAACTTGATTCGCATGGATTTCAATCTAAGCCTTCTACTTCGCATTGATTTGAAGGTAAATCATGAGTTTCGCATCGATTTGAAGCTGACTCGTTTGTTTCGCCTGCATTTGAAGCTATATCATGTATATCACAAGTATTTGAATCTGAACCATTTGATTACCATGAATAGTACGCTAAACCATGTCTTTCGAATGAATTTGAAGCTAAATCATGTGTTTTGAATGGATTTGAAGCTAACTCGTTTGTTTCGCATGCATTTGAAGCTAAATCATGTATATCACATATAATTGAAGCTAAACCATTTGTTTCGCAAGGATTCGAAGATCAGCCTTCTACTTCGCTTTGATAAGAAGCTAAATCATGTGTTTCTCATGGATTTGAAGCTAACTCGTTTGTTTCGCATACTGTTGAAGCTAAATCATGTATAACACAAGTATTTGAGCTTGAGTCATTTGTTTCGCATGGATTCGAAGATCAGCCTCCTAATTCGCGTTTATTTGAAGCTAAATCATGTGTTTCGCATGGATTTGAAGCTAACTCGTTAGTTTTCATGCTGTTGAAGCTAAATCATGTATATCACAAGTATTTGAAGCTAAACCATTTGTTTCGCAAAGATTCGAATATCAGCTTTCTACTTCGCATTGATAAGAAACTAAATCATATGTTTCGCTTGGATTTGAAACTAACTAGTTTGTTTCGCAATACAGTTGAAGCTAAATCATGTATATCACAATTATTTGAAGCTAAACCATTTGATTCGCATGGATTTGAAGATAAGCCTTCTACTTCGCATTGATTTGAAGCTAATTCATGTGTTTCGCATGGATTTGAAGCTAACTCGTTAGTTTTGCATGCATTTGAAGCTAAATCATGCACATCACAAGTATTTGAAGCTAAACCATTTGTTTCGCATGGATTCGAAGATCAGCCTTCTACTTCGCTTTGATAAGAAGCTAAATCATGTGTTTCGCATGGATTTGAAGAAAATTCGTTTTTTTTACATGAACTTGAAGCTGAACCATGTATATCACAAGTATTTGAAGCTAAACCGTTTGATTGGCAGGGTTTTCAAGCTAAGACTTCTACTTCGCATTGATTCGAAGATAAATCACGTTTTACGCCCGGATTTGAAGCTAAGCCTTCCACTTCGCATTGATTTGGAGCTAAATCATGTGTTTCGCATAGATTTAAAGATAAATCTTTTCTTTTGCATGCAGTTGAACCTGAATCATGTATATCACAGGTGTTTGAAGCTAAACCATTTGTTTCGCATGGATTCGAAGATAACCCTTCTACTTCGAATTGATTTGAAGCTAAATCATGTGTTTCGCATGCATTTGAAGCTAACTCGTTTGTTTTCCATTCTGTTGAAGCTAAATCATGTATATCACAAGTATTTGAAGCTAATCCATTTGTTTCGCGTGAATTCGAAGATCAGCCTTCTACTTCGCATTGATTTGAAGTTAAATCATATGTTTCGCATGGATTTGAAGCTAATCGTTTGTATCGCATGCAGTTGAAGCTAAATCATGTATATCACAAGTATTTGAAGCTAACCCATTTGATTCACATGGATTTGAAGCTAAATCATATATATCAAAAGTATTAGAAGCTAAACCATTTGATTCGCATGGATTTGAATCTAAGCCTTCTACTTCGCATTGATTTCAAACTAAATCATGTGTTTCGCTTGAACTTGAAGCTAACAAGATTGTTTCACAAGCAGTTGATGCTAAATCATGTATATCACAATTATTTGAAGCTAATCCACTTGTTTCGCAAGGATTCGAAGATCAGCCTTCTATTTCGCATTGATAAGAGGCTAAATCATGTGTTTCGCATGGATTTGAAGCTAACTCGTTCGTTTCGCTTGTATTTGAAGCTAAATCATGCACATCACAAGTATTTGAAGCTGAACCACTTGTTTCGCATGGATTTGAAGATAAGCCTTCAACTTCGCATTGATTTGAAGCTACATCATGTGTTTGGCTTGGATTTGCGACTAACTAGTTTGTTTCGCAATGCAGTTGAATCTAAATCATGTATATCACAATTATTTGAAGCTAATCCATTTGATTCGCATGGATTTCAAAATAAGCCTTCAACTTCGCATTGATTTGGAGCTAAATTATGTGTTTCGCTTGGTTTTCAAGCTAACTCGTTTGTTTCGCATGCAATTGAAGCTAAATCATGTAACAAGCAAGTATTTGAAGCTAAATCATTTGTTTCGCATGGAGTTGAAGCTAACTCGTTCGTTTCGCTTGCATTTGAAACTAAATCATGCACATCACAAGTATTTGAAGCTGAACCACTTGTTTCGCATGGATTTGAAGATAAGCCTTCAACTTCGCATTGATTTGAAGCTACATCATGTGTTTGGCTTGGATTTGCGACTAACTAGTTTGTTTCGCAATGGAGTTGAAGCTAAATAATGTATATCGCAAGAATTTGAATATAAACCGTTTGATTCGCATCGATTTGAAGCTAACTCTTTTGTTTCGCCTTCATTTGAAGCTAAATCATGTATATCACAATTATTTGAAGCTAAACCATTTGTTTGGCAAAGAATATTAAGCTAAACCACGTGTTTCGAATGAATTTGATGCTAAATCATGTATTACGCATGTATTTGAAACTAACTCGTTTTCTTCGCCTGCATTTGATGTTAAATCATGTATATCATAGGTATTTGAAGCTACACCATTTGTTTCGCATGGAATTCGAAGATAAGCCTTCTACTTCGCATTGATTTGAAGCCAAATCATGTATTGCGCATGGAGTTGAAGTTAACTCGTTTGTTTCGCATGCTGTTGAATCTAACTCATGTATATCGCAAGAATCTGAAGCTAAACCATTTGATTCGCATGGATTTGAAGCTAAGCCTTCTACATCGCATTTATTTGAAGCTAAATCATGTGTTTCGCTT